>NW_027069729.1:263676-360955 GCF_002906115.3 Quercus suber
CCATTTTCTATTTGCATTAAAAAATGTTGAAAAATGTAAGAAATTGATAGAAGTGGACCCTGAAGAAAGCGTACTATGTGTTATGAGAGTTTCACATTGTAAAAGAATCGGAGCCTGACCACATGTTTTTGAAAGCTCAATTGCTGCATCAGAATGCGTTCAAAAGTATATAGATATGAGTTTGATGTACGATTGTTTACTTCAATTTTATGAAGAACATATAAATTGAGTTGTCACTCATATTGCCATCCATGCGTAAGCTCCAATTTTGAAATGGTAAATAATTTTAAAACCCTTCTCTCTCTCTCTCTCCTGGTGATCGATGATGCAACTAATACATTTTCATGGATAAAGTCAATTAGGTTAAACCTGTCATAAACATTAGAATTAGAATATAACATTACTTACTTTGTAGTAAGGTGTGAGAAGAAATTTTAACTTAATTTTAAAACAAGGAACCAAAATTCTTATAAAAAGTCTAGCCTATAATTGTTTAAGTTGGGTCAAAGAAGACTAATAATTAAGTAGATAATGTACATTTTTAGACCCCTTAAACACAATTAGATTAACCTAGTTATTTAACCTAGTGATTAATTTAAGTAAACTATGCAGATCTAGGTTAAGACAAATATATCATATCGTGTAAAGCAGCGAAAAATATAAAGAATATAACAATATGATAACCCAGAAAAACCAAACTAGTAAAAAATTTAACCTAGCTATCCTTAAGTAAAACAAATCCACTATGAAGGAATTGAAGTTTACACAATAGTGACTTAGACCATTAACATCTTATTGCTACCTCGAGTAGGAAACTTACTACCACAACCACGTGACAATTCCGAGTCCACAGACTACTTCTTTCTTGGATTCACAACAAGTACAAGCACTCCCACTTGTGTATCTTTAAACTCTTGAAACTGCAACTAAATTGATCATCAAGCTCTCGACATTAACTTAGATCTTGAAAATCCTAAGTGTGTATGAAGGCAAACACATATAGATCTCACAAGCGATTCACACACACAGCATAAATAGCCACTCCAAAACGTGGTTAGGGTTTCCCTTTATATTTAAGGCAAAACATAAAATCCTACACGTCAAACGGGCTTGGCTGAGTTGAAAAATTCTGCAGAAAGACAATCTGCACAAGTTCGATCAATTGAGCCAGGTAGATTTACACAGTAAATCCTGCAGTACACTGAATTCCAACTTTACACTTATACATTACTTTGAACAAGTCTAAACAAGACTAAATATTTTAATTATGGTTTGCCAACATTACAAATTGAAGTTCTAATACATTTAAACCTAAAGTCTTAAAACCTAATAAACTCCCCTTTGGCAATCCGTGAACACAAACTTAAACAAAGTGCTCAAAGTTTACAAAAAATAGCTCATTACAAAAATATTGCCCAATAAAACAAATCCAACCTAACTACTATCTATTAGTTGCAAGTGTAGACAGCAGCACGTTTGAATCAACCTGTATATTCCTGAAACACTCAACAAACCCATAAACGCATGTGAAAAATACAAGTGACACAAAATAACTTCTTGATTTCACATAATACAAAATAAAGACATATATCATGAATAACCTCATGAATATAAATCAATAAATAATGTAAACAAGAAACATATATAAATACAAATATGCAAACTAACTCTCTCCCTAAGTTAGATACATAAAAAAAAATAAATAAATAAAAAATTATCCCCCTTTCAAAAACAATTTCAACTCCCTTTAAACAAAAGAAATAAGATTCAAACAGAATTCTCACATTAATCTATTTCTCCTCCTTTTGTAACATATTGACAAAGATAACTCAAACAAAGAGTAAAATATACACAAAAAAAGTCGAGAAAAAAAAGAATCAAGAAAACAAATGAATCCAACTCTATAGAGAATAGAGGCAACTCCCCCTAAGAAGAGCAAGAACTCCCTCTAAGAACAACAAAGGGTAAAAAAAACTTTTAGGAGGTGGGATAAATAAAAACACAAGCCAAACTAAAAAAAAAAAAAAAAAAAAAAAAAAAAGAGGATTCACTTGAAGAAAAATATTCTCTCTTTCAATATATGCAAACTTGACACTATGTGACCCATAAATAGTTGAATGAGTAGAGAAAATATTTGTACATTGATTATCCATCATATCTCTTGAGAAAAATATTTTCTGCAATTCACACATAAAAAATAGCATAGACCAAAATGTACAAAGACTCAAAAATTAATCAATCAATTTTTAAATCAAGTTGAGTACCCAGTTTAACAAAGTATATGCATGTTATGTGTGAAAATAATGAGAGATATAACTGCAAAACTGTAAGATAGATACAGAAAACAATGTAATGCATGTGAATCCTAAACACAAATGATGCATGGAAAAAAAATTTGGTCAAAAACTTAAAAACTTAAAATTTTTTAGTTTTGATCGGTCGAGCATCAATCGAATACCAATCGAGCCAAACAGGTTCAAACCAAAATCTTTATCGCAATTTCGATCGATCGAGAAACATCTTCGATCGGTCGAAAATTTGGAAAACTCAAATTTTTGATAAACAGAGCAATTAATTGCAGAAACTCCTCAAAGTACATTGTTTCATGAATGAAATGCATAAGTATGAGATTAAAAGTTTTTCAAAAACACTTGAATTCAACCAGATCTTCCACAAACAAGATTTTCAATCAATTTGTCCTCAAGTCTCAAACTTTAAACACATTTTTCATCTTTGAATCTTGGGTGGCCACAATAAGATCACACATAATATAATGTACCAAATTTAGTAAATAGTAACTTGTGTAGTGTGTGCAACTAGCAAGAATACTAGCAAGAACATGAGATACATGTGAAGTGATAAGTAAATAGTGATCAATCACACTTTCTACAAAATTCATCACATAAATTTGAAAGAGATTATCACCTAAAGAGTTACATCATATAACTTTCACAACTCCTAGAATAAAAGTTTGCAATCATGTAAGTTTCTTATTTTGCCTCATAATGTACAGACCAATTTTATTTTATTATGAAGTTATTATAGCCCAATAATGTACACAAAATTTAGCATTTAATCTAAAGCTACACCTTATGTTCTTTTTGTGTATGTGCTACACTTTCTCGAGTACAAAATCTTATGATATGTACTAAGGTATTCATGATTGGCTAGTAAACAATGGTGAGATGATTATTTATGCCTTCCTCATTAAGTTCAAGTCCAATAATCAAAGGCATGTGACTTCAAGATCAAGATCATGAGATCAAAACTATAAACAACTCTCCCACAACATGCATTACAAAGTTCAAACTAGTAAAGCGCAAAAAAATAAGCTCATCCAAGCTAAACAAGGTACATAAACATGTTATGTAAAGATAATATGGTCAGCCTTGATTACAAGTCCAAGAAAAATAATACAAAACATAAAAATCTTTTTGGTTTGAAAAAAAATTTATGACCAAAAACAAAAGACACACATTATGCTAAATGAACAATGCAAAGTTATGCATGATAGTGCTTAACTAAGCTATTGAGGGTACACAAACAAGAAATATCAATTTCTTAATTAACCCATGAGTACATGTACAAACTAGTACAAATTTATATAAAATCATAAATAGCTTAGCACTTATATAACATATACTATTCAAGTTTCTCCACAATGTCAAGCATGTTCTAAATCAATAGAGAGATATTATAACTCATGTAATCCTCAAAACAAATAAAAAAAGACACAAAATAAAATATTTTATATATTTGAAAATTTTTCAATGTTTTGGATTTCTTTTTTAATAAAAAACAACCCAAAAAAAAAAAAAAAAAAACAATAACAACAACAACCAAAAACAGAAACAAAACATGTCCACAAATAATTGAAAGAATTAAATCAGGGACAAGTCAGCAACACTCACCTTAGAGAATCTTTTCTCATCTATATAGCACCAATTTTGGCTTTGTAGTTGAAAATCCATGTAAAGCAAAGTGTATTTGAAGGATTGTACCAATCTTCTGAGAAAGACTGAAATCCTGCAAATTCCTTTCACAAGCCAACAAGTTTAAATTTTTCAAAGATATGAAACAATTTGTATGGACTTATGACATGAGAAATATCATTACATATCCTAGATTGAAATACTGAATTTTTAAATTTCAATTTATGATGATTAGGACAAGTGACCAGAGACACCACAAAAGTGACAAACATGAACAAATTAGGAACATCAGTATTCTTAAAAACAAACTTAGTCTCAGTTTTTGGTTTTTGCTCAACAAAGAACAATTTAGTCTAATATGACCACCAACACCACAAAGGTGACAAGTAGGCACAAAAACAAATTTATTATTCTCTGATACCACTTGTACATTTTTAGACCCCTTAAATACAACCAGATTAACCTAGTTATTTAGCCAAGTGATTAACTTAGGTAAATTATGCAGATCTAGGTTAACACAAATATATCATATCATTTAAAGCAGCAGAAAATATAAAGAACACAACAATATGGTAATTCAGAAAACCAAGCCGGTAAAAAACCTGGGAAGATTTAACCTAGTTATCCTTAAGGTAAAACAAATTCACTATGAAATAATTGAAGTTTACACAATAGCAACTTAGACCACTAACATCCTATTGCTACCTCAAGTAGGAAACTTACTACTACGACCACGTGACAACTCCAAGTTCACGGACTACTTCTTTCCTGAATTCACATCAAGTACAAGCACTCTCACTTGTGTATCTTTATACTCTTGAAATTGCAACTGAATTGATCATCAAGCTCTCGACATCAATCTAGATCTTGAAAACCCTAAGTGTGTATGAAGGCAAACATCTCTAGATCTCACAAAAATTCACACACACAGCATAAAGAGCAAACCCAAAACGTGGTTAGGGTTTTCTCTTTTATACTCAAGGCAAAACATAAAACTCTACATGTCAAACGGGCTTGTCTGAATTGGAAAATTCTTAGAAAAAACAATCTACACAAGTTTCGATTGATCGAGTCTAATCTCGATCGATCAAACCAGACAAATTTACACAGTAAATCCTGCAGTACACTCGATTCCAATTTCACACTTAAACATTACTTTGAGTAAGTCTAAAACAAGACTAAACATTTTTATCATGGTTTGCCAACATTACAAATTGAAGTTCTAATACATTTAACCTAAAATCTTAAAACCCAACAGATAACATAATCCGTGTGTGCCTCTACAATGCCCTTAGTTTCATAATTCATGTTCTTTTAGAAATAAATGAATTTTGATATTCTTATAATTGGCTTTTTGTAAGCAAAATATTTTTCATTTCCATATTCCTACCAAAGATACTTTTCATTTCCATATTGAATAGTGTAAAATTTCTAAATGCACGTGATTACATGATTACTAATCCTATTCAGTAACATGTTCTTCTACTTTTTCTTAAACCACTTCATTTTTGTGTGTATTATATTTAATGAATCTATGGTCTCAGATACAATTGGAGAATTTTTTTTTTTTACATTATCAAGTTTGAAGTGATGAGGGAGCAAGATTGGAAGCAAAGGGGGATGGAAAGTGTTAGAGGCTAGATCATTAGATTGAACTTTAACAAGAATAAAGGATAGTCAAATCCATCATCAATATGATAAATTTCCTAGTCATCATCCCTATTCCATTTGATTTATTTTTTCCCCAAAACAATTTGGAGTAATGTGTATGACTTAAACTGTTAGGCCTTATATATACTTCAATTGATTATAAATGTTTAAAATAGAGAATACAATCTGTAAATTGGTTCTTAATTTTTTTTTTATTCAAATAAGTGTTGTTTATGTATTATGATTTTTCAATGTATGAGCATTTTAAAGTTAATTAGTTTCCATTTAAGGTAATTTTTAAAAAAATCAATATATATATATATATATATGAAGTATGTGCTACTTAATAATATTAAATATTAGATTTTAGGATCATTTTTATGTTAATTGGCTTCCAGTTTAACTATTGCCTTTTGCATAGAGTATAAGTTATAATAATATTTTTTTTAGATGCGCATTTTTCTTTTTTGCCAAAGTCAAGAATACTTATAAGTGTGCAATTATTTATAAATAAATATTTGAAAAGACGTGATTCAATAGTAAAAAACAATTGCATCAAAGAATCCATTTTAAAGGTTTCAGAAGAATATATTGATTCGTAATGCATGACAAAAAGGTCATATTAGTGTCTATGGAATTCAAATAATTTATCCACTCGTCATTTAATAGACAACCTATATGACCATATAGTTATATGCAGAAGTTACTATCCAAAGACTGATTTTTAAGGGGAAGAAAACTTATCGGAAAATGAGCTGTTATTAATCCAAAAGTTAAATATATATATATATATATAATATGAGTTTAGAAAATGTGACTTTTGGTGGAGATAGGAATTTATAAATTAAATGGTTTATCTTTTGTAAAATAATAATGTCCATTGGTTTCTCGTTATGAGCTACTAAAATAATGATTATGTGATTAGTTGAAAGTTTTGAGCCAAAATCAATTAAAAAAAAAAATTGAGATCATTTGCAAGATCTATTATAAATTTTAAATTTTTGTCAATTAAAATCTTGATTCACGATTAATTTAAAAATGTCTATGTTTTAATCGAAGTTCTACCTAAAATATGAAAAAAATTGAACTATTTTATGCAAGTTCAAATCAATCGGAAAAAAATAGCTAAAGTATATGGTACATAATTTTTGTAGTGATGGTACATATTTAGCCTTGGTCCAACTGCCCATCAATGATAAGTCTCTTATCACTTCACTTTTGTCAATGCAAGTGTTTGCACTCTCCCCACCAGCCACAATCATAATTCCTTAATCACCAACACCAATCTCCGACGCCACCAAGAGGAGATTGCGGACATCATCAGTGGCCACCCATCCACCACCGTAGGTCATCAGTTACCCTTTTTTTTTTTTTTTTTTTTTTGAAAAAAGAAAAAAAAAAAAGAAAAAGAAAAGGAAAAAAAAGAACTCAACACACCCACACCAACTACCACCACCAACAAATAATAATAATACTAATATTATATATTTGTTAACATAGCCCACCTTTTTTTATTTTGGAGCGTTAGGCTATTTACCTAAGCGGCCTACATGGTTGAGGCAGCACTGTACGTAATATCCTAGAAATGAGTCTTTTTATTTATTTATTATTATTATTATTATTTAATTTTACGAGGTCCCCTATTGTATTTGAGGACATAGAAAACGGTACATATCAAACGAAGCAAAATGCTTAGAATTCCAACACGCAACTAGGTGTTTTCTTAAAACACATATCCATTCAAAATCAAGGAGCAAAAAACATGTCTCAGCCAAAAACAAAAAAAGAAAGGAGCAAAGAACATGACTGACGATGAAGTCCATTCAATTTTTCTCAGCCTTGGACTGAATTTAAGTATCCATGTGACATGATTAATTTTGTCAATTTATTTTACTATTTAGTTTATTTGTGCTGTTATTTATGGGTCTTATTACACTTTTTTGTATTATTTATAGGTTTTATTGTACTATTTTAGCTAACTTTTATATTTATCTATAATATTTTTAGTAAAAATTTTTCAATTTTAGCTAAATAAGAGCCCCCATATCAAATTTCAGCTCTACAATGTAGCAGAATGACCAGTATTTCTCTGCACCAATATTGACTTCTTGGCTCATGTCAATTACAAGGCCGTTAAAAATAAAATAGTATATTCAAACTTTAGTAGTTGACAAATTTATACATGGGAGCACATGTTTCCGGTTTACCAAGCAAAACCAAAGAACTTTTAGCTATTTTTCAGATTTAAAAAGCCCACCAAAACGAAGCAATAAAAAGTCCACCAAAATCCACAGGGTAAAGACTTTGGCGCCCATATATACCTTCACATAATTCGTAGTTTGTCACACACATCCACAAGCATTTAGCTAAAAGCTCTTTTCAAAGAATACAAAACCTTTTTCTAGTCCCCAAACCGCTTATTTTGACCCAAAAAACCAAGATGAATTTCAGAAAAACAAGCACCCTTTTGATCATTTTTGTTATCTACGTGGCTATTTTAAGCCATAATGGTGTTGAATAAACAAGGGTGTTATCTAAGGATTTTGGCAATGCTAATAGCCTCGAGACAGTGGACTGTAGCTTAGTACCATTTGTATTTATATAAATGAAATCAACTAAAAATATAAGACTATTATTCTAAGAGCTCTTAATGAGAAATAAGAATAGTCTAGAGAGCGTTTGAATTGGATACATTTTTAGTGAGAAAATGAGGAAATATAAGGGCATTTATAGAATTTAGGATACTTAAAAAGAAATTAAAAAAAAGGCGAGAATAATATTTATTTAACTTTCCACATACTTTTTTCATTTATTTTATTTTATTTTTTGTGTGTTTGAGATGTAAATTAATTTACTATAATTAGATTACTATATTAAAGTTCCACTAATATTTCATTTTGAATTAATAATATAAATAATCCATTTAATCTTTCTTGTGACATAATTGATCTCAAGTAAAATTTTATTAATTTGAATAAAATCTTCTTTTTGCATATTTAATTATAAGAACTATTGTTAGTAATATTCTGTAAGCGATATAATGAGACCTTAATCTTCTCTCATCACATTCTAACAAAAAAAATGCTTTCGTGTTTTAAATATTGTGGGGGACTTATTTTCCTCTCTTCTTGTTTATTTATTTATTTTGTGTGTGTTTATTTACTTTTGTTTTTGATACCATCTATCTTCATGTTTTAATAGATAATACATTCTTTTAGCCAATAAAGGGGGCTCTTAATATTTTTTTCTAGGTGAAGTAATCTTAATTAAAATATCCACTATGTAAGATAAATAAGTAAATTATATTATATTAGTTTACAAATTTGGCCTTCTTTTATTTAAGAGCCTCATGGCATTCTATTACCTAAATGGTTTAAGCCGAAACTATATATAACATCCCGGAAATGAATCATTTGATTTTTTTTCCATACTGTATTTGAGGACATAAAAAAAGGTTAAAATGCTTAAAAATCCAACACGCAACTAGGCGGTTTCTTAAAACACATCCATTCAAAATCAAAGGAGCAAAGAACATGACTAGCGATGAAGTCCATTCAATTTTTCTGAACCTTGGACTGAATTAACAATTAAAGTCACTCATATCATATGAAATTTTAGCTCTGCAATGAAGTAGAATGATCAATAGTTCCCTACACCAATATTGACTTAATGGTTCATAACTTCATATATATCATGAACAAGGCAGTTAAAAATAAAATAGTATATTCAAACGTTTAGCCGTTGACAAATTCATACATGGGATCACATGTTTTTACTTTACCAAGCAAAACCAAAGTCCCTCATTGCTATTTTTCAGCCTTAACGTGCATGTCCCTTTCAAAATTCCCTCGTCAACACGTAGCAATAAAAAGCCCACCAAAACCCACAAGGTACAGACTTCGGCGCCTAAATATACCTTCACATAATTCATTGTTTGTCACATACATCCACAAGCATTTAGCTAAAAGCGCTTTTCAAAGAATACAAAACCTTTTTCTAGTCCTACACCGCTTATTTTGACCCGAAAAATCAAGATGAATTTCCGAAATACAAGCACCCTTTTGATCATTTTTGTTATCTGTGTGGCTATTTTAAGCCGTGGTGGTGTTGAAGCAACAAGGGTGTTATCTGAGGATTTTGGCAATGCTAATAGCCTCAAGACAGGTTCTCCTATTTATGTGAAGGCAAAGGACATTATGACGTATTGGCTTCAACGGTTGCCAAGCGGACCAAGCCCTGGAGAGGGTCACTAATTGATTCAAGTTGTGAAATAGAAATGTGTTATACAAATATACCCAAAAAAGCATACATTGTTTTTGTGTTTCTTTTGTACATTATTTTTTATTCTTTTTCTTTGTCCAGTTTACTGTAGCTTTCGCTAAAAGATCTAGAAGAATATGAAAAAATGTAAATGAAAAATAAAATTGATTTATTCAATCAAGTTCATATAGTGTTGATTTCTCTCTCTCTCTCTCTCTCTCTCTCTCTCTCTTTTGTCCTCACATCCACAGGCATGTATTGTATATACTAATATAATTTCAACTTCGAAATTACATGTTACAAATTCAGTACTATATGGTACTCAGTTAGAAATGAACGCATTGAAGAAGACAAAGGAAACAATAAACAGTAAATATAATTTATCCAAAATGATCAAAGAAATGAGATCAATATTATTATTTTCCTCTTAACAAATTTTTTTGAAGAGAGTTTCACAATTTATGGTGTTTGCTTTTGATAATAACTTTTTTTGATTATTAGATCAAGATACCAATCGATTTTTAGTGTAAATGAGGATTGAACTTCATATCTCTTATTCAACCATCAGAGACTTTACCAGCTAAGCTAATTAACCGGAACCCACAACTATTTTTTCTCTTTCATTGGGAAGTGTTGTAATAATATTTGTTTTTGTTTTTGTTTTTGTAACAACCCAGGTCCCATATATATAATTCTTTTTCTAATAGGTTAACACAATCTCCGTACCATGCATCATGTCTCTAATGGATTAAACTTTTGGTGAGGAAAATATGCGATAATTGATATAAAGACAAAAAGACCATTGATATTATGAGTAAATTCTTCGTATCATGACTGTACTCAACAGGTTAATCTCTTTAATTTTCAAGTTAAACCATGCAACGAGATCTTTTTGTTATGAATTTGTAGATCATCACTCCTTTTAGTAAGAAACCATGCAACCATGCAATGAGATCTATGATTTCCAAATAAAAACTCTCAAAACAACCTCACTCTATTTCCTTTTTCTTTTTTTCTTTTATTTATTTATTTATTTATTTTTAAATTTATATCTCTCTATAGACCCTTCCGAAGGGGCGTCAATTGGCGGCGTCCACAAAAATATGTACCTCCCAACTAAGTTTGCCATTACACACTTATCTATCATTTGCCATTCTCAATCCATTTGCATTTGAATATCAAATATTTTTCTCTAACAAAAATGAAATAACTTGTTACATAAATTTTACAACTAATTGTTAACTGTTATCTACAAGTGGACTATTGGTAATGTGGTGGACTACTTAGTACCCATTTGTATTTGATACTTGTATTTATATAAATGAAATCAACTAAAAATATAAGACTATTATTCTAAGAGCTCTTAATGAGAAATAAGAATAGTCTAGAGAGCTAGAGAATTGAGTTTGAATTTGAGAGATTTTTAGTGAGAAAATGAGAGAAATATAAGGGTATTTATAGAATTTAGGATACTTAAAAAGAAATTAAAAAAAAGGCTTGAATAATATTTATTTAACTTTCAACATATTTTTTTTCATTTATATTTAAAGCAATTAAAAAAAAAAGTAATATATAAATATATATATATATATATACACAGATGTGTGTGTGTGTGTGTGTGTGTGTGTGTGTGTGTGAAGTGTGTGCTATTTAATAATATTAGATTTTAGGATCATTTTTATGTTAATTGGCTTCCAGTTTAACTATTGCCTTTTGCATAGGGTAAAAGTTATATTGATATTTTTTTAGGTGCGCATTTTTCTTTTTTGCCGAAGTCAAGAATACTTATAAGTGTGCAGTTATTTATAAATAAATATTTGAAAAGACGTGATTCAATAGTAAAAATAAATTGCATCAAAGAATCCATTTTAAAGGTTTCAGAAGAATATATTGATTCGTAAAGCATGATAAAAAGGTCATATTAGTGTCTATGGAATTCAAATAATTTATCTACTCGTCATTTAAAAGACAACCTATATGACCATATAGTTATATACAAAAGTTACTATCCAAACTCCAAAGACTAATTTTTAAGGAGAAGAAAACGTATCGGAAAATGAGCCTTTACTAATCCAAAAGTTATATATATATATATATATATAATATGAGTTTAGAAACTGTGACTTTTGGTGGAGAGGAATTTATAAATTAAATGGTTTTTCTTTTGTAAAATAATAATGTCCCTTGGTTTCTCTTTATGAGCTACTAAAATAATGATATGTGATTAGTTGAAAGTTTTGAGCCAAAATCATTAAAAAAAAAAAAATTTGAGATCATTTGCAAGATCTATTATAAATTTTAAATTTTTGTCAATTAAAATCAAGGAAGTTGATTTCATACCGTAACGGCCGATATATTCCGATCCAATAGCTATGTCGGTATAGAAATGCAGTTGTTTTGTGTTGGTTTAATACTAGACATACCGGATCATTTCAATCATATTGATAAAAATATTAGATACCAACCGGGAAATACATTTTGGGCTGAAACAAAAAATCATTAACAAGGCAGCATAAATCTAAGTAAGCCAAGAAAACCTAACAAAAAGAAGAAAAAAAAAAAGAAAAATGCACAATAACTTTGCAAAATGAAATTAGAATCACCTCTTCTTCCAGAGTTCGACTTCATTATTCTACTTCACATTTTTCTTTTACCATCTTCTTCTTTGGGGACTTCACAAATACCGATTTGCTTCTTGTGTTTTGTAACTTTGTTCTCTACACTCCACTCTTCCTTAGTCTAACCTTTTACTTTTTCAAAGTAAGTACTGAGAAACTTGTATGCTTGGTCAAAATGGTATACTTGCCTTTTAATTTTTTCAACGCATCATATGATAATTTGAATTGGTATCACTAATCTTTTGACACGTGGTACTGGCATTTATTGGGTTAGGTGGATGTTTGATTATTAATAGTTTTCACTTTTATATATTTACGTTGATAACTCTATCATAGGAAATATAAAAAGTTGCTAAAGTGATATATTGAGCTTATTTTATTGTTCGACATGATTAATTTGGTTAATTTATTTTACTATTCAGGATTCAGTTTTATTTTAGTATTATTTATTTATGGATTTTATTCCACTTTTTAGTACTATTTATTGCACTTTTTAGTATTATTTATGAGTCTTACTATACTATTTTAATTAATTTTTATCTTTATCTATAGTACTTAAAAAAAAAAAAGTTTTCCATTTCAATAAAATAAGCGGATCACAAATAGACCCTGAGTTATTAGAAATATAACTTTGTATATTATATAAGATAGCAAAAAATAGCAATAATTTCAAAACGGTATATCGGTATTAAACGGTACCAAAATATTTCATTTTCTTAATCAAATTGAAACAGCTTTTGGTATGGAACTAACTCTCTTGATTAAAATCTTGATTCACGATTAATTTAAAAATATCTATGTTTCACCTGCAAAAAAAAAAAATATCTATGTTTCAATCGAGGTTCTTCCTAAAATATTTAAAAAAAAATATTGAACTATTTTATGCAAGTTCAAATCAATCGGAATTATTTTATGCAAGTTCATATTTAGCCTCGGTCCAACTGCCCATCAATGAAGAACCTCTTTTCTCGTGCACTCTTGTCTATGCAAACGTTTGCACTCTCCCCACCAGCCACAATCACAATTCCTTTACCACCAACACCGATCTTCGCCCGCGCCACTAAGAGGACATTGCCGACATCATCAATGGCCACCCATCCACCACTGCAGGTTATCAGTTACCAAAAAAGTAAAAATAAAAATAAAAGAACCCAACACAGCCACACGGATCACCACCACCAATATATAATAATAATATTTTATATTTGTTAACATGGACCACCAATAAAGTCTTTTTTTTTTTTAATTTTTTTTTTACGAGGTCCCCTATTGTAGTTGAGGACATAAAAAACGGTACATATCAAACGAAGCAAAATGCTTAAAATTCCAACACGCAACTAGGTGTTTTCTTAAAACACATATCCATTCAAAATCAAGGAGCTAAGAACATGTCTCAAAAAAAAAAAAAAGGAGCAAAGAACGTTACTAACGATGAAGTCCATTCAATTTTTCTCAGCCTTGGACTGAATTAACAATTAAGAGTCACCCATATCAAATTTTAGCTCTACAATGAAGTAGAATGACCAGTATTTCTCTGCACCAATATTGACTTCTTGGCTCATGTCAAGAACAAGGGCGTTAAAAATAAAATAGTACATTCAAACTTTTAGTAGTTGACAAATTCATACATGGGAGCACTTGTTTCCACTTTACCAAGCAAAACCAAAGAACTTATAGCTATTTTTCAGACTTAACGGGCATGTCCCTTTCAAAATTCCCTCGTCAACACGTAGCAATAAAAAGCCCACCAAAACCCACAGGGTACAGACTCTGGCGCCTATATATACCTTCACATAATTCATAGTTTGTCACACACATCCACAAGCATTTAGCTAAAAGCTACCCCACACCGCTTATTTTGACCCAAAAAACCATGATGAATTTCAGAAACACAAGCTTCCTTTTGATCATTTTTGTTATCTTTGTGGCTATTTTAAGCCATGATGGTGTTGAAGCAACAAGGGTGTTATCTGAGGATTTTGGCAATGCTAATAGCCTCCAGACAGATTCCCCTATTTATGTGAAGGCAAAGGACATCATGGCGTATTGGCTTCAAAGGTTGCCATCGGGACCTAGTGATGGTGGTGAAGGTCACTAGTTCATTCAAGTTGTGAAATAGAAAAGTCTCAGACAGATTTACCCAAAAAGAAAAGATACATACATTGTTTTGGTGTTTCTTTAATACCTTCATTTTTTATTCTTTTTCTTGGTCCAGTGCACTGTAGCTTTTGCTAAAATAGCTAGAAGAATACGGAAAAATGTAAATGAAAAATAATATTCATTTATTCAATCAAGTTCATTTATTCAATCAAATTCATTTGTCCTCACATCCCACAGGCATGTATTGTATATACTAATATACACATAAATAATTTCAACTTCGAAATTGCATGCTACAGATTCAGTACTATATGGTACTCAGTTAGAAATGAACGCATTAAAAAAGGCAAAAGAAACAATAAACAATAAATATGATTTATCCAAAATGATCAGATAAAAGAGATCAATATTATTGTTTTCCTCTTAACCTTTTTTTTAAAATAATTTTTTAGAGAGTTTCATAATTTATGTTGTCCGCTTTTAATGATAACTCTTTATCATTAGACTAAGACACCAAGGGTGGACTTAGGATTTCAAGCTAAGGGAGCTGAAATATAAGAAGAAAAAATTTAAATAGGTATCCATATATTACTAACAAAGTATCAATCAAGATCAATACACAAAATCATTGTTTTTTAATATATTAAGATGTAATCATTTACCAAAAAAAATATACAAAATAATATTGTTTTTTAAGAGCATCAACTGTTGCAAAATATATATATATATATATATATATTTTCACAAATCCAAACTTACTTTTGCTACTTTAATATAGCATTTGAAATGTCTTGTACAATATTTGGTTTTCTAAATACTAAATATTTACCATTTAGAACACTTAATGGTTGTACTCTAATACTAGGTTGACTGTGATTTTTTATTGTTTATTTTAAAATTTTGTTTTTGTTTAGTTTTTGAGTTGGGCTATGCTAATTAAAAGGGAGGAAGTCTAAGTTTTTGAAAGAGTGAAGCACAACTTTAGAAATGAAAAATATATATAGCCATTAATTTTTTTTTCTTTGGGCCAGGGGACCCAAAATTTTTTTTTTTCCCTCTTTTATTTGGGAGCATTAGAACATTACCAAAGCGCATACATGGTTGAGGCGGCACTGTAGCTGTAGGTAATATCCTAGAAATGAGTCATTTGACTTTTTTCCCCTATTGTATTGAGGACATAGACAACAGTGCATATTAAACAAAGCAAAATGCTTAAAAATCCAACACGCAACTAGGTGTTTTCTTAAAACACATATCCATTCAGAAACAAAGCAAACTGCTTAAAAATCCAACACGCAACTAGGTGTTTTCTTAAAACACATATCCATTCAAAAACAAGGATCAAAGAGCATGACTATTTTTCATTTGGCGCCTCTATGTCTTGGACAAATGTTAATATTCCTCCAATTGTATCTGAGACCATAGAATTCATTAAATATAATATACACCACAAAAAATGAAGTGGTTATAGAAAAATGTAGAAGAACATGTTACTGAATAGGATTAGTAATCATGTAATCACGTGCATTTAGAAATTTTACACTATTCAATATGGAAATGAAAAGTATCTTTGGTAGGAATATGGAAATGAAAAATATTTTGCTTACAAAAAGCCAATTATAAGAATATCAAAATTCATTTATTTCTAAAAGAACATGAATTATGAAACTAAGGGCATTGTAGAGGCACACACGGATTATGTTATCTGTTGGGTTTTAAGATTTTAGGTTTAAATGTATTAGAACTTCAATTTGTAATGTTGGCAAACCATGATAAAAATGTTTAGTCTTGTTTTAGACTTACTCAAAGTAATGTTTAAGTGTGAAATTGGAATCGAGTGTACTGCAGGATTTACTGTGTAAATTTGTCTGGTTTGATCGATCGAGAATTAGACTCGATCAATCGAAACTTGTGTAGATTGTTTTTCTACAGAATTTTCCAATTCAGACCAAGCCCGTTTGACATGTAGAGTTTTATGTTTTGCCTTGAGTATAAAAGAGAAAACCCTAACCACGTTTTGGGTTTGCTCTTTATGCTGTGTGTGTGAATTTTTTGTGAGATCTAGAGATGTTTGCCTTCATACACACTTAGGGTTTTCAAGATCTAGATTGATGTCGAGAGCTTGATGATCAATTCAGTTGCAATTTCAAGAGTATAAAGATACACAAGTGAGAGTGCTTGTACTTGATGTGAATTCAGGAAAGAAGTAGTCCGTGAACTTGGAGTTGTCACGTGGTCGTAGTAGTAAGTTTCCTACTTGAGGTAGCAATAGGATGTTAGTGGTCTAAGTTGCTATTGTGTAAACTTCAATTATTTCATAGTGAATTTGTTTTACCTTAAGGATAACTAGGTTAAATCTTCCCCAGGTTTTTTACCGGCTTGGTTTTCCTGAATTACCATATTGTTGTGTTCTTTATATTTTCTGCTGCTTTAAATGATATGATATATTTGTGTTAACCTAGATCTGCATAATTTACCTAAGTTAATCACTTGGCTAAATAACTAGGTTAATCTGGTTGTATTTAAGGGGTCTAAAAATGTACAAGTGGTATCAGAGAATAATAAATTTGTTTTTGTGCCTACTTGTCACCTTTGTGGTGTTGGTGGTCATATTAGACTAAATTGTTCTTTGTTGAGGCAAAAACCAAAAACTGAGACTAAGTTTGTTGTTAAGAATACTGATGTTCCTAAATTTGTTCATGTTTGTCACTTTTGTGGTGTCTCTGGTCACATTTGTCCTAATCATCATAAATTGAAATTTAAAAATTCAGTATTTCAATCTAGGATATGTAATGATATTTCTCATGTCATAAGTCCATACAAATTGTTTCATATCTTTTGAAAAATTTAAACTTGTTGGCTTGTGAAAGGAATTTGCAGGATTTCAGTCTTTCTCAGAAGATTGGTACAATCCTTCAAATACACTTTGCTTTACATGGATTTTCAACTACAAAGCCAAAAATTGGTGCTATATAGATGAGAAAAGATTCTCTAAGGTGAGTGTTGCTGACTTGTCCCTGATTTAATTCTTTCAATTATTTGTGGACATGTTTTGTTTCTGTTTTTGGTTGTTGTTGTTATTGTTTTTTTTTTTTTTTTTTTTTGGGTTGTTTTTTAATTTTCAAAAAGACAAAAATATTTTATTTTGAGTTTTGTTTTATTTTTTCTTGAGGATTACATGAGTTATGATATCTCTCTTTTGATTTAGAACATACTTGACATTGTGGAGAAACTGGAATAGTATGTGTTATATAAGTACTAAGCTAGTTTTGATTTTGTGTGAGTATGTATTAATTTGTGCATATACTCATGGGTTAATTAAGAAATTGATATTTCTTGTTTGTGTACTATCTATAGCTTAGTTAAGCACTATCATGCATTGCTTTGCATTGTTCATTTAGCATAATTTGTGCTTTTTTGTTCTTGGTCATAAATTTTTTAAAAAAACTAAAAAGATTTTTGTGTTTTGTATTTCACATCTTGGATTTATAATCAAGGATTGGCCACCTTATCTTTACATAACATATTGATGTACTTTGTTTAGCTTGGATGAGCTTATTTATTGCACTTGACCAGTTGAAACTTTATAGTGCATGTTGTGTGGGAAAGATGTTTATGGTGTCTATCACTTTATCTTAATCTTGATGTCACATGTTATTTGACTGTCGGACTTGATCATTTTGAGAAAGGTATAAATAACCATCTCACCACTGTTCACTAGCCAATCATGAATACTTTAGTGCATATCTTAAGATTCTGTGCTCGAGAAAGTGTAGTACATGCATAAAAAGAACATAAGGTGTGGCCTCGGTTTAATTTCTTAATGCTTAAAATTGGTGTGTACTATTAGGCTTGATACCAAATCACATAATTAAAATTGGTGTGTATATTATGTGGCAAAATTCAAGAAACTTACATGATTGCAAACTTATGTTTTAGGAGATGTGAGAGTTATATGATGTAGCTCTTTAGGTGATAGTCTTTTTTAAATTCAAAGTGATAAATTTTGTAGACTTTGTGATTGATTGTTATTCACATATCACCTCACCTGTATCTCAAGCTTTTGCTAGTTGCACACACTACACAAGTTACTCTTTGTTAAATTTGGTATATGTTATTGTGTGTGATTTTGTTGTGGCCATCCAAGATTAAAAGTTTTTTGATATTAATGCAAAATGTGTTTAAAGTTTGAGAAATTGGATATTCTAGAGCTTGAATGTACCAGTATTGGGGATTTTGTTCAATTGGGTTAAAATTGATGAAATTGGCTTGTTGTTTTGATGTAATTGATCATTCTTATTTGTTTTCTCTCATGTGTAAAGGTCAATTCGTCAATTTATTTCAAAACATTAAAGTGGTTTTAAATTTTTTTTTGGGTTTTTGGTAGAAACTCTATGCTCAAGCCAATTTTGTGAATTTGAATTTATATTGAACTTAGTTTCACTGTATTAGAGCATGCATCATGAAATTTTTTTTATGCATCATTTATGTTTAGGATTCACATGCATTGCATTGATTTTTGTATCCACCTTGCAGCTTTGCAGTCATATCTCTCATTGTTTTCACACATAACATGCATACACTTTACTACATTAGGTACTCAACTTGATCAAACAATTGATTGATTAATTTTTGAGCTATGTACTTTCTAGTATATGCCTTTTTTATGTGTGAACTGTAGAAAATATTTTTCTTAAGAGATATGATGGATAATTAATGTGCAAATATTTTCTCTACTCATGCAACTGTTTATGGGTCACATCGTGTCAAGTTTGCATTTATTGAAAGAGAGAATATTTTTCTTTATGTGTATCTTCACCTTAGTTTTTCACTTTGGTTTTTGTGTCTTTTTCCCCCCTCCTTATTTTTCCCCAAAACTGTTTTTTCCAAAACTTGTTTTGTTTTTCCTATTTATATAGGGGGAGAAACTTGTTTTTGACCTTTGTTGTTCATAGGGGGAGTTGTCTCTATTTTCTCTTACTCTGTTGCATATGTTTTCTGTCTACCTTCTGATTAGGTAGTCTTTGTCAATACGTGACAAAAAGGGGGAGACATAGATGACCTGTTTGTTTTGTTTAGGGGGAGAATATAAAAACTTTTTGGTGTATCTAACTTAGGGGGAGAGTTAGCTTACATATCTGTTGATTTACTGTTTTTCTGTCACACACGGGTTTATGCGTTTGTTGAGTGTTTTAGGAATATACAGGTTGATTCAATTGAGCTGCTGTCTACACTTGCAACTGATGGATAGTAGTTATGATTGAATTTGTGTTTATGAGCAATATTTTTGTAAAGGACTTTTATTTGTAAACTTTGAGCTTTTAGTTTGTGTTTTGTCACGGATTGCCAAAGGGGGAGTTTGTTAGGTTCTAAAGACTTAGGATTTGATGTATTTAGAATTCTAATGTGTAATGTTGGTAAACCATGATCAAAATAGGTTGTTAGTCTTATTTAGACTTGCTCAAAGTGTGGGCGTTTTATGTAAAGTTGGAATTGAGTGACTGCAGAAGTATTAGTGACTTTCGGCCTGGTTTGATCGATCGAAAATTAGACTCGATCGATCGAATTTCGGGCAGAATATTTTTTTCTGCAGAATTTCTAACTCAGCCTAAGCCCATTAAGGATTAGGGTTTCAGATCTAATTTTCCTATTATATAAAGAAAACCCTAGCCCCGTTTTTTAGTGTAGCTCTTGTTGCTCATATTGCTGTTTTGTGTAAATCTCTTGTGAGATCTAGATGAGCTTTCCTTTATACAAAGTTTAGGGTTTTCAAGGAGAAGATGTTATCTACACCTTAATGATCTACTCAGTTGCTGCCATTGAAACTTAAAAAATAACAAGCGTGGGTGCTTGTGTCTTGTGGAGAATTCAAGAAAGAAGGAGTTTGTAGATTCGGAGCTTGCACGTGGTCGTGTCAGTAAGTTTTACTGGTGGGTAGCATTAGGAAGTCAAGCGGGGAGCTTGTAAGTCTTTTTGTATGAACTTCGATTCTTTCATATAGTGGATTCAAGTTTACCTTGAGGATAGTTAGGTCAAATCCTCCCCAGGTTTTTACCGTGTGATTTCCTGGGTCATCATATCATTGTGTTATTTACTTTTCTGCTGCTTTATATTCTTAATATGATTGTTTGATTGTGTTAACCTAAATTTGCATAATTTGACTAAGTTAATCATTTGGCTAATTAACTAGGCTAATTTGGTTGTCTTAAGGGGTCTAAAACCGTTCATTATTGATAATGATCTATTGCATAGTTATACTTAAAGAATTCTTTCTTTATGATATATGATATATGATTTATTGATAATGATATATTGCATAGTTATCTTTATATACTTTTTCACTTAGTTTCAATTGTTAGGAAGAAAGAGATGTGGATCTATGTTTTGGAGAAAAATATTCCTATAAGAGTTTAATCACATACATCTGTATAGTAATAAACAAAGTATACATAGTTACAACTTGGTCTAATAGTTCTCACACTATCAATTAAAAAAAATTAAAAAAATTATTGCATTATGTTTTCATACATATCTCACTGTATATAATACCTAACTATAGAATATATTTTGTTACACTACAAAAAACTTCTAATTTAAAACATAATTTCAAATAACACATAATGAATTTAAAAAAAAAAAAATACAATCTAATATATTAATTCAATAATTATCCAATAAAAAATAATCATATCAAATTCTGCGACTAGTTTATATAATTCTTAACAAACTAATTATAGTTGACCATATGTATATATATAATCAAAACCTAGCAAAAACTAAGATTAATGACTAATAATTTATAAGGCCTACTATTGAATACTTGTAGAAAATAATAGGGGAGTATATAGATTATATATAAATGGAAATAAAAACTTATATTTGTTGAAAGCTCAAATAGTGTAAAACACTCTAACTTATTTAGATCCCCAATTTTAAATTATGGCTTAATTGCTTTTACTCTAACTTATTTAAGTGCGGAACAAGAGTAAATGATATGCAATAACCGGAACTACTCTCTAAGCCATAACCACAAGCAAGCAATAACAAATATAAAGTTTAAAGAGTAAGGGAAGAGAGATGCAAACGCAAGATAACACCGAGACGTGTTATCGAAGAGAAAACCGAATTACTTGGAAAAAAACCTCTCCGCGGCCCTCCAAGCTAAAATCGATCCACTAGTGAATAAAGTTAGAGTACTCGAATATCAAACAGACCCTTCAAGCCTAATCTACCCAATGTACTTGAACCCTCCAAGTTCTAGCTACCAACGAGCTTCATGAAGCCATGTTTTCATTAGTTATCTAGATCCCACAATTAGCTCCAAATTGCATCCGCCAACCAATGGCTTCTTCCAATGCTTCTCATACGCACCAAAACTTTTCTCAACACTAGGATTGGGTGAGGTAAGTATTTGGGCTAAGAACCTCTTAAGAATGTGTAGATGAAGAAGTAGGAGTAGAGGAAAACTTTAGAGAAATGGTGTAGATGATTATGAGTTTACAATCTCTAACTCTCAAGTGTATAGCTAGGGTTTTCTCTCTCAAAAGTTCCTTGGAGAAACTCCTTACAATTTCGTGGATAATGTGGGCTTATATAGTGTTGGTAAAGGAATGAAAAAAACACACTTTAAAAAGCTCTAGGCAGTGAGTTTCACGGGTCATTCATGACTTGGCCTGAGTCGTGAAGTGACTTGCTAAAACCAGCCTGACATGAGATTGTTTAGATTCTAGCATGTGCTTCTCATGTGGCTTTTTGTGGGTTGTCACTTGCGAGCCAGTCGCGAAATCTCCTTCTTCACAGATCTTCACCAAACTCTCACACACAACCCTTACATTAAATCCCACAATAAATACAGGAAAATGATTGAATAAAATTACAATCAAATTCAACATGAAATTAAAGCCAATATAAAACATAGTTGTAAATTACAACTTTATATTTGTAATTTAGTTACGTCTTGCTGCCTGATTTGATTGTAGATATATAATAAACTCATAAACATTTATGTTGTATGATATGATTTTGGGTACAAGATGAAAAATGTGAACTTCACGTGGGTACAAATGGACAGGTTTTCTTTTTAGCTTTCTTTTCTATGTCTAAGACCTACATGTGCCATTTTTCTGTACATGGCTTGGGCAATAAACTACCACACTTATTCAATTTGAACTTCTCATCTAAATTGTTAGATCTATTAATTAGGGCCCAAATCTATGGTAAATGGGGCCTATGTATAAGTTAATTTGTACTATTAGGGCAAACAATCTAATTCTATTATAATTAGAATAGAGTTAGTCTAGATTTTATTCAAAATTTTTACAACTACCCCGTGATGTACCTTTTTATTAGGGTGAATATCAGATCACAGAGATGATTCATGTGGCAAGCCTTCTACATGATGATGTATTGGATGATGCAGATACAAGACGTGGTATTGGTTCATTAAATTTTGTAATGGGCAATAAGGTACATCTTTCTCTTAAAACTGGTTAGTTTTCCCTTCTACTTTTTTGAACATAAATATTTGTAACATATCTCTGCTATTCTATATTAAGCACTGCAGAAATTCTATTTTTGGTCTTGTAGATATTAATATACTGCACCAAGGATTCTTCCTTCGTTAAAAAAATATGTTCCGAGAGAAAACTGTGTGTGTTTTTTTTTTTTGAAAAAAAAGAAAAAAGAAAAAGAAAAAGAACTATTCTTTATTTTTAATTAAAATATTAATTTTTAAAAATTCATACCATCTTTTTTTTCTTTTGGCGGAGGGGCATATTATATAGTACTCTTGCTGCTTTCTTTTGGTGGCCAACAAGTCTTACTGTAGTGTATTACACAAATTGTTAGGACTCCCTCCTTCCCTCCCAAAATTAAGGAGTGTAAGGTACTATTTTTAACGAGTACTTGAAGATATTAGTTAAGGTTAGGTTTTTTATTATGATTTATTAACATTTTTTGGGAAGTTACACATAAATCCGTTACGGAAATAGTTATCTATTTGATTTTGTTGCTTTCAAATGCAGTAGGGTCCATTAAATTCTTCCTAAATGGATGTACGAATAGCGCACACCAATTAACAAAAGGTTTTTATTTTTTATTTTTTATAATACAATTGTTGACAAAACTTATTATAATCGGTGCATAATAAAAAAAAACTTTATTAATGATGAATTTAGGTAAAAATGAGTTGCTCTCATCATAACATTTTAATAAATCATGTCAACGGGTTGTGAATAAAATGAAAAACATTGCACCCCTTAAAAAAAGAAAAGAATAACTAGGAGCCAAGTAAAAGACTGTAGCCTTATCTTCTGCACAAGGACATTACACTATGTGACCACCGGTAGAGAACAAAGCTAATTCATGAAAGATCAATGTCTTTTGAGATGATCCATGAGATTTCTGCATAATTGTCCTTCAAAATTGGCCTCCTCACGATCTCATTTTCATGCTTTCTATTCTTTCACACAATAGTTGTACTTCACTCCACGCGCCCCTCCATTGTGCGTGAGAGCATTCTCTACGTAATTAATTACTACCTAAAACCTCCATCAATGTTATAATTCTCTTAATTTTGTAGTATTAATTTCATCATTAATTCCATATCAAAAGAGAGAAAGAAGAGCTCCAACTTCCAACCGTTGCCAAATCAATTACTTATTGCATTAATCATTTCGGCTACTAGCTAACTTCAACAGATTTTATTTATTTATTTATTTTATTATTTATTTTTTTTTTTTATAGGAACTTCAATAGATTTGACTACAAAGTTGTGTATCAATTTGTGTTCATTTATTATACTCTTTAGATCAAGCAATTAATTCTACTTATCTTGTCAAAGTAATTTGCAATTTCGCATTACCCCACGCCAATATCTATTTATTTATTTATTAATATTATTATTATTAGGAAAATACTAACGAGTATGCTTAGGATACTGGTTAATAATTTATTGAAAGAAAGTTTTTATGGGAAATGAAAAAAGTAATTAATATTTTGACAGCTTTTTTCATTTCCCATAAAGTTAGAGTCCCTATGTGGCCATGCCTTTAATTTATAGGTTTTATTTATTTATTTATTTATATTTTTTATTTTTTATTTTACTTTACTTTATTTTATTTTTATTTTTTAAGAGAGTTTCAATCTATATGGTTCGCTCTTAATAATAACTCTTTATTATCAGATCAAAATACCAATCAATTTTTGGTATATACATGATTAAACTCTAAATATCTTCTAGTTGTACCCTTTTGTTAAGGTATATGTTACTTTTGATGGTTTTTGGGCCTCATGCAATTTATGAGATATTAAGTTTAATTTTTTAGCTATCACCTTAATGACATCTCAAAATTATTCATCTTTATGATTTTCCCGTGTATGGGACAGGATACTAAACAAAAACACTTAAGTTCTCCAAGAGCCCTCGACACCCTTGTTACCACGCCAAAAAAAAAAAAAAAAACTTCTAATCCTTGCAGCCTTTTCCTCCTTGTTCTCTTTAAATTTTAATTTTTGCCCTTTATTTGATGAAAACTTTGTAGTGGGCCTTTTTGTTATATTGGGCTGGGCTGCCTCCTGCGGTACTAGGCCCAAATATTCTGAGTAAGGGAGTTGAGACCGGTTCAACTGCAACTCAATTTGGTCCGGCTTGTGGGCAAACAATGCCTCGTTTGCCAAGAGCATACTTACGGCAGACAGAATTGTTCTAGATGAGTCGTGGCAGACAGACATGATAATAATAAAACAAAAAAGAGTACTTCGGCTTCTTAATTAAAGTAAATAAATAATCCCTAATTAATAAAGATAATCACAATAGCAATAATCACTTTTATAAAGAAAGCAAGGGAGTAAGTGGGTAGCATATGGGTTAATGAAAAAGAAGAAGAAGGAAGAAATCAAATCAAATCTGATCTGTTGGACCAAAACCAGAGAGGGAAGAACGTTTCTTCTTAACATGAATAATCTCCTGGGAAAATCCTGCTGTGAAAATTATTCACTTTGAGGGAAACTGACCTGAATGGTTGGTGCCCAAGAGAGTTCCTTGCTTCTGGCAGAGAGCAGGACTTTGAGAGGCAGAGAAGGAATCAACCTATTGGTGCATGCCTGTCGATCTATCTCTTTGTTTTTTCCTTTCTTCCTCTTTTAATTTTCCTCTTATCTTTCCTTTCTTTCCTCCACCCTTGTTTTCGATTTCGTGGTTTTCCTTAGAGGTTCTTGTTACTGTGATTGTGGTGTCTCGTGTGCACGGTCAAGGGCCTCATTTTTATAGTGCTTGCCGTGATCGGGTTTTACTATTTTAGCCTTTAACCACCTTTGTCTGGTTTGGGTGTACTTGTCGACCACCATTGGTCCGTCTATGTGCCACTCCATATCACCAGACAAAGAAAATTATTTTGTTTGTTAGTCTACCGTGGCACCCTTTCCTGCTACGGTGTGGGTGCTCTCTCTCCCTATCCCTTATGGCATGCACCTAGTAGTTCCAACTCAACCTTGCTTCTTTTAGGTGGTATGTCATCCCAACAGGACACTTCCCCCAAAAAAGCTTGAGTAGGAACCTCATAATAGGTTTTTTCCCTCTCCCCATTGCCAAACCATGCCCTCTTACCTTTGACCCATGACCTCACATGTCCTGTATTGGTTGGGTATATGCTGGTGATGTCTGGACCTTGCACATGCCTCCCTTCCATGTGTGTTCAAAATCTGCATACTGCTTATGCGTTTGCCGTGGTCTGGAGGCTTGCTTACATAGTCTGCCGTCCGTCCTTGACCTTTTATGTGAGTTGCTTTTTGATTTCCCGCTCCTCTTAGGGTTTGGGCTTTATTTGATGTTGGGCTTTGCCTTCTTTCAGTCTACTCCTTGACTGCTATCGTTTCTAACCATATCACTCTATCATTCCTGCTATGACATTTATTTGACCAAATCCTACTGGAGCTCTTTGGGCTTACCGTTTATTCTTTCCTTAGTGGCTCAGTATGGTCATTGGTTTTTTTGTTACATTACTTGCGGGCTCTTGTGTCCCGTTTGTTTTTTTCTTGGGCATCCTTGGCCTATTTGCTTTTCTTGGGTTTCTTTGGCCCTTTTCCTAACTCTGTGTTCCCATGGGCTTTTACTAACTTCATTGAGCTTCCCCGACCCAATTACCTTATCCTCATCCTTAGGGTTCAGGATCTTGCCATTAACCCTTACTTTCTTTACTTGCATTACTTTAGGCCTGCTGTGGCTCATTCTCACTTTTCTACATCTTATACTGCCCATGAGTTTGCTATTTCTCTTTTTCCAGCTCCTTTAAGCCCTTTTGCCTCCTCAAGGCCCATTTGTTTATTTTATGGGTATGTGATCCATTATTCTTGCTACTTGGGTTTAATGATTTTTCTATCTTTTTACCAACTCCGTTCTGCCTGTGTTGCTGGGCTTCTCCTTTCCTTTTGACTTCCAAAATGACCATCAACAAACCTTTAGCAACATGTTTCAAATTTTGTGTTCCTCAGTTCCAATATTAACATTTATACTATATGTAATCATGTTGTATTAAATTGAGCTTTCTTGAACTACTAATCAAGTCAATATTTGATGACCAAAGGAATTTTACTTCTTGTTGTCGTGAAGACATGTGCAACTCCTAAGGTTATTTTTTTAATAATAAAATAATAATAATAATAATAATAATAATAATAATAATAATAATAATAATAATAAATGTCATATTAATGGTGGCTTTAGGGTAATGGTTAACAATCTATTTTAAGAAAGTTTTGACACTATTTTTATGAGAAATGAAAAAAGCCGTCAAAACATTAATTGTTTTTTTTACTTTTTCCATAAAAACTTTCTTTAAATAAATTATTAATCATTACTCTAAGGGTCATATTAATAGGTGTTTTTAGGGTAATAGTTAACAATTTATTTTAGAAAAGTTTTGACACAACTTTTATAGAAAATGAAAAAAGCTGTCAAAATATTAATTGCTTTTTTTACTTTTCTCATAAAACTTTCTTTAAATGGATTATTAATTATTACTTTAAGGACAGTCGTTAGCATTTTCCTAAGAATAAATACTTCAATTGATAAGAGTTATTGGCGCTAGGCTCTTACTACATCAACGGTGAGTCGGTGACGACAAACATGTCTTTTAAGATGAGTGACAGTTTCTCAAAAAAGAAAGGAAAAGATGAGTGACAGGATTTTAAACTTACAGAAATATACACAACGTTTTTATCATGATAATAACAAGATCCACGAAGGCCATGTGATGATCAGCAGTGCACAATTTTTGACTTGCTGATCTCTGTTCATTTTCTCAAATAGTTATGGTAATTTAATTGGTATTGCTCAAGTTACATAAGGCATGCCATCACTAGAATAATGTTTTTGTTGTTGTTACATGCACATGTATTATATGAGTAAATATGTAGTTGCCCTCCATGTTTTGTTGTGTTTGTACTTTAATCATAACCCCTTATTATGCCTAAATCAAGACATATTAAGGATTGTTTGCAAATTATATGTATTATATAACTTTTTATTATTATAGATTTTTAACTTATAATGTCCGTTTTTTATGATTGCGCTCTTTATTATTATATCAAGATACTAATTAATTTTTATTATAGGTAGAGATTGAACCTCAGATTTCTTATTCATTCAATCATTAAATATTTCACTGATTGAACTAACTGGAATCTACATATATATTATATAACTTAATGTGTCAATTTACACATAACAGATGATTACAAAAAGAAGCTTCAGTTGAGTATTCTAGTGCACTAAATGGGACATAGAAGTTTGAAACAACACGTGTTCTTTCTTGTCCATGTAGCATCAATCAAGTGCTCTTAAGCCAAATCTCCATAGACATGCATAAAAAATTAGTAGGAACTTGTTACGGGAAAATGTTGGTAATGCGAAGCCCCTTATAAAACTCCCAAGAGTAAGAGCCACCCATCCTAATTGAGTTGATAGAAATGACCAGTCTATAATGCAACTAGATGGCCAACAAATAAAAGTATGGAAATCTTGTGCACACTTATCATGTGTAATAATAGGAACGGAGAGAATCAAGAGATCGAAAAGCACAAAAAGATTACAATTTAGAGAGCATCTCACATTAGGATCTAAATTATGAGCTGTAGCAGCCGTCTTTGCTGGGAAATTTCAATTGGCCATAGCCAACCAGGCCATGAAGGATTAGTGAAACTCCATCCCCCACTTCTAATAGTACAAACCGACAGCATATCTCGTTGTGCATATTATATACAGCAGTGTGTTATATATATTATAACCCAATCAATATCACAATCACTTATTTGCAGCCTTATCAAATTGGCAGGACTGTACTTAATTTCCTGGACCTAGTTTTCATTTTGAAAGGTATATATGCTTCAAGTGTACGTGCATATTAGCTTATTTTTATTAGCTAGTTTATTTGGTTTTAAAAAATATGTTGGACAAAAATACAAGTGTAAAAGTAATTATTAAAAAAAGAGAGTAACGTTTTAAAAAGTTGTAGCTAAAATTTAGCACTGCTATGTTAGCCTAGCCTTTAAAAAAGAAATTTAATAAGAATTAAGACTTCATAGTTGATTACGTATATTAACAATTTATTTTTCATCCATTTTGAAGATCGAGGTTGAGAATACAAACTCTTGTCTCTGTCAATTGTTCATTTGGATGGAATAATTTAAATAGACTTATATATCTGGATTTCATTTTTTTTTTGACCGAAACAAGGTAGCACGAGTAACTTAAATACAATATGAAAGGATGAGAAAAAAAAAAAAAAAAAAAATTTTTTTTTTCTATTGTAGTAAAATCCCCAAAACTCAAATTCATCATGCATTATTAACCATATTTCCATTTTTTCTAAATATGCTCCTAAAATTCATTGAATTTAAGTCATCATATTCAAATACAACCTAAAAGGTTACAAATTCATGCATAGAAGTAGAACTATCGGAGGAAATGTTCTTAAGAATTAACTTGCATTAAATCCATGCACCACGCCGAAATGGAAAAGGAAAAATCAATTCTCAAAAGAGTCAAAACTATAGTTGGAGATAATTCATAAATGTAATACTAGAGAAGGGTGAGCCCAGTAATTGGAAGCCCAGAAAAATGTGAATCTAATTGGGCCAAAGCAAATATTGCCTAGCTTAATCACACTGCTGCAGCAATTTGTTGTTGGCAGTAAGCCCACGACAATGTGCAAAGCAAAGAAAATCCAGATAATCCAAAGCCGTCAATCTCCGGTCATAAATTTACCGGGGAACCAAAGAAATATATTTTTTAAAAAGATAAAAAGTAAAACTTGAGGTAATTCTATCTTAGGTTTTCCAATTATATTCAATCATGTGATTGTATTGATTAATATGTAATAAATTTATTCATATAGTTTATTGGTCAATACAAGCTACGGTTAAATTTAACAAACATTATGTGCCCCAAAGCATCAGAAAATAAGAGATTTTTGAGGTTTAATCTCCATCTATACCAAAAACTGATTAATGTCTTGATCTAATGATAAAGAGCCATTATTAATAGTGGACATCATAGATTGAAACTCTTTTTAAAAAATAAGCATCAGAAAATAAGGAAAAATGGTATGGCAAGTAAAATTATTTAGTGGCTGTGATCTGGGTCTTCACTGTAAAAAATAAAAACATTTGGTGGTCTTTCTTTCATGGGAGTCACTACAATTATTTTGTGCTACTAAGACAAAACATATAACATTCTCTCTGCCAAAATGAATACAATCCACACCAAACTGCCAAACTCTTCCAAATTTATATGCCACAAACCTAACATCTGGCCTTTTACAGACAATCTCTTCATACAAATCTCCAATCAAAATGGGAATGCAGCAAGATTTATTAGATGCCCTTGTAACACTTCCACCAACTCCATTACATCATGTAAGGTAAAGGGTGCTTTTCTATCTACAAATTCGGTAGATCACAACTATACTCTTGAAACATATATACTTGTCATATGTTACTGTCAATGACCATGGCACAAATTTAATGGTTAATGTACACCTTGTATAGATCATATATTCTGGCACTAGCAGAATCTAGTCTTGAGTTTAGCAAACTCAACTCCAAACTTTTGTGGCAATGTTAACTTGTCCTTGGGTTCCTTATACATCACAAAATTAAGGACCCCTTGCTTGACATGTTACAATTTTGGAACATAATTTGTGTATATTCAAGTGAGGGAAACTTTACCACCATCCATGTTAGTAAAGTGGTACCTCCCCTTTGCCACGAGGGCTAGGGAGTATCCATGAGCTCGCTAGTTTGAGCCCCAAGGTGGGTTTGGGGTGGGGCTTAGGCATTCAAATTTCTAACCAGATTATAAAAAAAAAAAAAAGGGTGAGGGCAATTTTACCATCATCTTGGAAAAAATATATATTTTTTTAATAATAAAATTTGACTATTATTAACTGAGATGTAAAGAGTTTATAAGGAAGCAAAGAAACTTACATATAATTAATGTAATAAATAACACTAAGAGAAAGAAGAGATAACAAATATTTTTCTAAGGAAGCAAAGAAGAGATAAGAGTACAAATATTTTTCTAAATTCACGTAAATAAAAAAAAGGATAAAATATTATTTTGGTCCCTAAATTTTAATAAAAGTTTTTTTTTTTGTTCCTAAACTTTAAAATGTTCTTTTTTTTTTATCCCTAAACTTTGTAAAGAGTTTTTTCAATAGTTTAGAGACAAAAATATGGACGAAAGATTTTTTTTTATCTTCAATAGTTTAAGGATGAAAAACAAACTTTTAGTAAAGTTTAGGGATGTAAATAAAACATGTACAATAATTTAGGGACGAAAGATGAACTTTTCAATAATTTAGGGATGAAAAACAAATTTCTTAAAGTTTAGGGATGGAAAAAAAAAACTTTTGGTAAAGTTTAGGAATCAAAATAGTATTTTACCTATAAAAAAATAACTCAAAGAAGCATTGTGTTGGTGTTAGTGTTTTTGACTTCATAGACTATTTGAGCAAATTAAATATCAATTGTTGCGTATGTAGTTAGGTGTAATAATAATCTTTATTATTAATATTATGGTTAATATGTGTTTTTAATATTATTGTATTTGAATCTATTATTAATAAATAGCTCAGTGTTATTAACTCTTTAAGTGGATAAGTTGAATTAATCAAATTCAATTTCTCTTGTTTTTGTTATCATAGTATTCATTTACCCAAACCGATCTAAAGGCATGAAGTTGGGTGGCATCAAACTATCATTGTATTAATCATTTACTCTCTTTTATTATTATTATTTTTTTAATTGAAGAAAATATTTAATGTTCAACTTATACTCTAAAGAATTAAAAAAAATTTAGGTAACATCAAAATATTAATGTATCATCTTACAATTATTTATTTCTTAATCATTAAAAATAATTTTTAAAAAATAAACATAAACATAAACTTGTATCTTACAAATAAGAAATAAATTAATTAATTAATTTTTTTTTTTTTTTTTTTTTTTTTTTTTATGTTCATTCCATATATGCACCTTTTTGTAGTACACTACACACAAGAAAGATAAAATATTTAAAACTTTATGTTGGAATCCAAAGGATAAGAGTATATATATATATATATATATATATTTCTTGATGCCTACATGAAAAAAGGATAAGAGTAAAAAAATTCTAAGCAAAACGAAAGAGAAGTGTATAAAAAAAAAAAAGGTGTAAATACACTTTTGGTCCCTATATTTTGGGCAATTTCTTGATTTGGTCCTTAAATTGATTTTGCTCCTAGGTCAGTCTTTGATTTTTTAAAATTGTTTTTAAAATGGTCCCTGCCGTCAACCCAGTAACAGAAAATGCTAACGTGGCAAACAGAATGCATTATGTACACAGTAAATACTGACGTGGCTAATAAAATAATATTAAAAATTTTGATTTGCAATTTTTTAGTTGCCACATCAGCATTTAAAATGCCACATCAGCATATAAATTAATTCAAAAGCCAGGTCAGAAAATTAAAAAATTAAAAAAAAAACATTAATGCTATTAAAATAAATAATTTAATAACATTTAAAAAAAAAAAACAACAAACGTTGAATTCTTTTGTTATTTTCTTTTTATTATTTTCGAAAGAACATGGTAACATGTTCTTCATGTTCTTCGGCTTACCCATAAATCATCAAACCTCATGAAGAAATCATCAAACCCACATGAAAAAACCAACCTAGAACCCAACGAGTAGATGCCGGACGAACCCATCCCCACCACCACCACCATTAACCCACACATCCCACATCAAAAAATCAGCCACAAATCAAAAGCAACCACCATCGACAACCCACAAATCAGCCACAATACCCACAACAAAAAATCAAAGCAAAAAAGTAAACCCCACCAACCACTAACAAAAAAAGAAAACCCCAGCAACCCCACTCCACCACTGCTGCACTACACACCACCACCACTAGTAAACCCATTGCCAAAAAAAAAAAAAAAAAATTCATAGACCCAGTAAACCAGCACCACCATAGACTACCATATACCCACCACGCAAAAAACCCATACCAAACCCACCACCATAGCACCGCCGATCTCTACAGAACAAAGCCAAGCCATTGATCTGATAGAGAGGGAGAAAGAGAGCAAACCACCGAATCCACAACACTGTCGATCTGAGAAAGAGGGAGAACTCAAGGATGATTGTGTACACGACATTAGCAGCTATTGAGGAATCAAGGATGATTGTGTCTGAATCTGAGGTTTTTGGGATTTTTTCTCTTGATCTTTGTGAGGGATCAAATGAATTAGTCAAACGGGTTGGTGAGAAAGGCATTGATTGATTGATTCGAACGTGTAAATGGCTGGAAGAGATTGAATTGAAGAGTTTTTGATTTGGGTTGGGGTTCGTGGGATTTTTTGGGATAGCAAATCAAATTTTTAAACTGAAAAAGCTTTTTTACTTAATTTAATTAAATTAATGTTTATTTATTTTAAAATTTTTGACCTGGATTTTTGTTTTAATTTTTTATTAATTTAAATCTGACGTCGCATTTCAAAAATGCTAAATAAGTTTTTTAATAATATTTTAATATCCACGTCAGCACCATATCAGCATGTAGGACATGCTGTTTGCCACATCAGCAGTTTCTGTTATTGGATTGACGGCAAAGACCATTTTAAAAATGATTTTAAAAAAATCAGGGATTGACCTAGGAGCAAAATCAATTTAGGGACCAAATTGACAAATGACCCAAAATGTAGGGACCAAAAGTATATTTACGTCAAAAAAAAAAAAAAATTATCCATATATTCATTGTTAGTAGATTCCATAGTTCTTAAGTAGTATATAAAATTATATTATATAAAAAATTATCATATTCTTATACAAGTTTCTCAAAAAATATATATCAAAATAAGCTTAGACATTATAATAAAGTCTTTTTTTTCCATTTTTTTTCAAAGCAAGGCATGCAATTGAATATTAGAATAAGTATGGTTATGGAAATGAACGAATACATCATGAACAATAAATAAGATTTAAACTTTTTGGCCAGTGGTTGTAATATAATGTCGAATTTATAATTCAGTTACTTTCACAATTACAAGTTGCAGTAGATCTTCCAAATCCTTTAAATACCGAATTAGAGAATATATATAAATATGCAAACTAGTTTCTCAAAAAATATATATCAAAGTACTCTCTAATGAAGTACTTTTTTGAAAAAAATTAAAAAAAAAAAAGAAAAGAAAAGAAAAGAAAGACATTTTGTCAAAAAGTTTAAGCCTAGATTGAAAATAAGATTAATTCTAAGAATCTATATAAAATATACAAGTAGAAGACTAACCCAAGAATCTATCATTTGACATGTTTAGGGATTTCAACGCTTGCCATGAGGAGGTTACTTCAAATTGCTTTGAACCATGTGGACTATTAATTCCACATGGCAAGCCACAATCGTAAACTTAATTATGTAGTTTTTTTTTCCTGTACATTTCTTTTTCTCTTATTTTAAAAGAAAATTTTACAACAGATGATGTTCAACTTATACTCAAAAAAATTAAACTTTTTTTAGTAACATCAAACTAAAAAGTTATCAAATTTTTGCAAGTAATATTTTTTAATCTTTAATAATTAAGTTAAAAAAAATTAAAACATTAACATTAACATGAACTTGTATTTTACATATAAGAAAAAAATGAAATAATCTTATGTTATAAACTAAATAATTTCTTATGTTCATTCCAGATGTACACCTTTTTGCATAAAAGAGAAAATATCAAGCACTGTTATGTTGGAAACCCAGAATGAGATGTCACAGACTATACAAAAATAGGAGGATTACTAGAGTGAGTATGAATATGTCTAATGTAGATGACAAAGCATTTTGGCTAAAAAGAAAAGAAAAGAAAGAATCTTGAATAGGACATCACAAGTTATATAAAGATGGCTAGTTGGAATGTGCAAGCATTTGTGAGTCTGTGACCCTTATGTTTTAGGTTATAACCAAGAAAAACACATTGAATTAATTGAGTTGAAATTTTTTAGAGTAATAAGGGCATAAATTGGGTCAAAAAGCACAACCAAAAACTCACAAAAATAAATAATTAGGAAAAGTGTAAAAGAGTATTTCAAAAGGAGATTTATTTTGAAGAGTGTGAATGGGATACAATTTATTAAATTACTAGTATGAAAAGCATCATCCTAAAAGAAAAGAGGAACATTGGCTTGAGTAAGTAAAGCAAGACCTATTTATACTAAATGGCGAAGTTTGAGCTAAACAACACCATTTTGTTGTTAGTTGTGCAGGCACGAGATATGATTAGGATACATTATCTTTAAACTGAAATAATGCTCAACATATTTTTCAAATTGAATAAAAATGGAAAGAACATCATTTAGGTTTTTGAAAAGAGTAATGTTACAGGCACAAACTATTCCACAAATATTTTACAAACTGCAAACTCCACATCAACTTTTTAAAAACTAAAATGTTACATCAGATATTAACAAATTCTAATTAAAAAAAAAAAAAAAAAAACCCAAATCAGCTTTACTCTATCCTAATTCCTAAACCAAAAACGCATCAGACACAAAACCTGAGTTCTCTGCCTCATCGGCGCCTCCCAGCCTCCCTCATCGGTGCCACTTGCGTCCTTGCCTCACGACGGACGACGGACGACGGACTATTCCCTCCTTGCCTCACGACGAACGGATGGCACCTCCCTCCTTGCCTAATCGGTGCTAACAAACTCCTAAACACAAAAAGTTCCAGCGAAAACCCCCGGCCTGAAGCTTCTCACGGCCTAAACACAAAACTCCTAAACAAAATGTTTTTATTTTTAGGCCAGACGTAGTGTAGCCTTTTTCTTTCTCCTTTCCTATTTTCCATTGAGCTGATATTTAGTTAAGCCATTAGGTCTACACCTGGTTTGCCTTTCACTGCATTAGAATGTAGTGGCATTCTCACACACAATAATCGTTGTTGCAAGAGATGCAATTTATTGTTGATTTTCTTTAGAGTTGTTATGTTTGGCTGCAATCTGCACACCGATCTTGTGTTTTATGAGAGAAGTAAAGGAATGTTAGTTTGTCTGAGATATTCTACTAATTAAGAAAGTTGTTGTTGAATATATGAAATTAAATACAAAATCAGAGAAGTAGCGCCGTGAGTTATGCCAGAATTTTGATTTGGAGTTCTGTCGCGAGGCAGAGAAGCAGAGAAGTTTGAGGCGAGCAACGGTGAGCGTGGTCGTTCCGTCCTGAGGCAGAGAGGTTTGAGGCCAGGGTTTTAGAACTCTAGGTTTTCTATTAGATGGTGTCTGATACGTTTGTTTAGGATTAATTCTGTCATGGGTTGCTTTTTTGTTATTTTAATTAGAATTTGTTAATATCTGATGTGGCATTTTAGTTTTTAAAAAGGTGATGCGGAGGTTGCCACATCAACCATTTGTAAAATATTTATAGAATAGACTATATCTCTAGCATTACTCTTTTGAAAAAGCCAAGTGTATCTACTATTCTATAAGCATCCAAAAAAAAGAAATGATAATACTTACAACCGTTTTAAGATGAAATAGGAGATGGTACCTATACATTTGTGTAAATCAACTTTAGGGAAGAAATTTATTTTAGTGTATGACATGGAAAAAGGAAGTTTGTTTACTGCAAAACATGATTTATCAAATTTATTAGAGAGTTGAGAAAGACCAAATTCAAAGTGGGAGGGAACTAGGGGAAGATGAACAGTCCATGTTTACACTGGCCACGAAGCAGATTCTCTACAATTTTTATTATCATTATTTTTTTTTTCATTTTTTGAAAAAAAAAAAAAAAAGCGCACACACACACAACGAGAGAATGAAATTTTGTACAATACTTAATCCTTCACAAGGAGAAAAAAAGTGAAATTCAAAGTAAGTATTATTAATATCTTTTGTAAATTTATGATTATGAACCGTAATTAAACTTTTAATAATGCGAGGATCATGATACATTGTGTAAGAGGAGGAAAAATCAATTCTCAAAACTATAGTTGGAGATAATTCATAAATGTAATACTTGAGAAGAGCTCCGAACCCAGTAATTGCAAGCCCAGAAAAATATGAATCTAAATTGGGCCTAAGTAAATATTGCCAGCTTAAATAGCAGTGAAGTTTGAAACGGGATTTTACCAATTTGGAACACCTAATCAGTAATCAGTAATCACACTAGTGCAGCAATTGTTATAGCCAGTGCAGCCATGACATTGTACAAAGCAAAAGAAAATCCAGTCTTAATCCAAACTCCAAAGCCATCAATGTCCAGTCATAAATTTACTAGGAACCAAAGAAAGATGTATTTAAAAGAAGATTAAAAAAAAAAAAAAAAGAAGTAAAACTTGAGGTGATTGTATTTTAAGTTTTTAATTACATTAAACTCCTTTTTTTTTTTTTTTTTTTTTTGTATTGATCAATATATAATAAATTTAACAGAATTTGAATAAAATTTTTAAAAATTGTAGGTAAGTCAAATAAGTTAGACAAAATAGGCCCTGAAGTAATTTAGCACTGCTATGTTAGCCACTTAGCCTTTAAAAAAGAAATTTAATAAGAATTATTACTTCATATATAATTGATTACGTGTATCAACAATTTAATTTTCATCCATTTTTAATATCAAGGTTGAGAATACAAATTATTGTTTCTGTCAATTGTTCATTTGGATGGAATCATTTCAATAGACTTATTTGGATTTCAGTTTATTTTTTTAATTTTTATTTATTTATTTATTTATTTTTTCTTATAGTATGAGTAACTTGATGAATACAGTATGAAAAGACGAGTTATTTTTTTCATGGAATTTATAAATGAATTTTAACTTTATTAATACTTGGATTTGAAATAATTAGGTGCAAATATTATTTTAAACTCATAATATTAGAAGTGTTTTTTTTTTTTTTTTTGGGGGAGGGGACATCACAAGTGTTCTATTGTAGTAAAATCCCCGAAACTCAAATTCGTCTTGCATTATTAATCATGTCAAACCATTTATACTAAATATACTCCTAAAATTCATTGAATTTAAGAAATCATATTCAACCTAAAAGGTTGCAAATTCATGCATAGAAGTAGAACTATGCATGAATTAAACTAACAAAATATGCTCCATAGAATAAGAAAATAAAGAAAAAAGGTTGTGGACGACTAAATTTCTCGGTTCGAAATAAAGTCAAACGAGTAAAATAGTTTCACAAATGTAAATTTGTATTGATGATTGTGTGGTACAATTCTCTGTTGATTACAAAAGAGTTATCTTCTGATTCGATCTCCTTGAAAGATTTGTTAATTGGATTTGTGGTAATGTGATTTTCACTTGAACACAAAATATCCTTCAATTTGGTTGAAGGATGGATCGAAGATTGTTAAAACGGAATTACAATGAATCTCTGGCTATGAGCTTGTTAGAAATCCTTTGTTCTTCACGTTCTTCGTGTTCTTCGTGTGTTCTTCGTGTTCTTGGTGCGTTCTTCATCTTCGAAGGTTTGTGGTGGAAGATCTTCGGTGCTTTAGAGGCTTGAATCCTTAGAGCTTCGCTGATTTATGATTTGTTGAGGTTTCTGGAGGCTTTTGAGCTTGATTCCAGTGAACTTTGAGATTTAGGAATATGATTTGGATGATTCCTCTTCGAATGTTCTTTGCATTCGAAGGTTTGTGGTGGAAGTTCTTTGGGGCTTTAGAGGCTTGATCCGTAGAGCTTCACTGATTTGTGATTTGTTGATGTTTCTGGAGGCTTTTGAGCTTGATTCCAGTGAACTTTGAGATATAGGAATATGATTTGGATGATTCCTCTTTGAATGTTCTTCGTACTTGAAGGTTTATGGTGGAAGTTCTTCAGGGCTTTAGAGGCTTGATCCGTAGAGCTTCACTGATTTGTGGTTTGTGATGTTTCTGGAGGCTTTTGAGCTTGATTCTAGTAAACTTTTGGATCTAGGCGGATGATTTGGATGATTTTCCTTCGAATGTTCTTTGTATTCGAAGTTGAAGTTCTTGAAGTTCTTGGAGGCTTTAGAGCTTGGTTCCGGCAGAGCTTCTGGACTTCTGAGTGCTTCCAATGGCCTGGTCCTCTCCAAATCTCTAGATCTCCTTCTCAGATCTCCTTGATCTGATCCCCCCTTCAAATGCCTTAGGAAGGCTTCTATTTATAGGAGTTTAGGGGTAGGTAAGTGACACATGGCGGAGCTTAATTGGTGACACATGGCAGAGTTTGATTGGTGACACGTGGCAGAGTTTGATTGGTCCGCTTATGTCATCGCTTACATGTGCGAGGCTGATTGTGTCATCGCTTACACGTGCGAAGCTGATTATGTCATCGCTTACACGTGCGATGATGTGTGATTGGTTTTTTTGCATGACACTTGGCAAATTTCTGTTGGTTTCTGAGTAATGATAGCAAAACCTAGCAGCAATAATTTTTTTGAGGAGGGGACATCACAAGTGTTCTATTGTAGTAAAATCCCCGAAACTCAAATTCGTCTTGCATTATTAATCATGTCAAACCATTTATACTAAATATACTCCTAAAATTCATTGAATTTAAGAAATCATATTCAACCTAAAAGGTTGCAAATTCATGCATAGAAGTAGAACTATGCATGAATTAAACTAACAAAATATGCTCCATAGAATAAGAAAATAAAGAAAAAAGGTACGGTAAGTAAAATTATTTAGTGGCTGTGATTCTGGGTCTTCACTGTAAAAACTAAAAACATTTGATGGTCTTTCATGGGAGCCACTCCAATTATTTTGTGCTACTAAGACAAGACATATAACATTTGCTCTGCTAAAATGAATACAATCCACACCAAACTGCCAAACTCTTCCAAATTTATATGTCACAAACCTAACATCTGGCCTTTTACAGACAATCTCTTCGGACAAATCACCAATCAAAATGGGAATGCAACAAGAGTCAGATGCCCTTACAAAACCTCCACCAACCCCATTACTTTATGACTCTGTGAGGTGATGGGTGCTTTTCTGTTTGCAAATATGGCTGAACAAAACTTGAAACATATATATTTGTCATATTGTCAATGTCCACGCCACAAATTTCATTGTTAATGTACACCTTGCAAAGATTATATATATTTTGGAACCAGCAGAACTCCAGTCTTGGGCTTTAGCAAACTCAACTCCAAAATTGTGGCAAAGTTACTGTCTTTGGATTCTTTGTACGCCAAAAAATTATGGTCTGTTTGGATAGAGAGGGGAGGGAGAGTAGAGTAAAGTAAAGTGGAATTGGTTTAAAATTATTTTATTTTCAGCCAACTCTACACTACTCTCCCTCCCTCCCCTTTCAGTCCAAACGGGCCCTTAAGTAACTCCTGCTTGAGATGGTAAAATTTTGGAACATAATTTGTGCATATTCAAGTGAGGGAAATCTAATAAACTCAACTTGATACTCCAAAGAATTAAAACTTGTTTTGTAACATCAAATCAACTTGAAATTAATTGTTTTTTAATCATTAATAATTATTTTTCTTGATTCTCAAATTTTTAAAAATTATTTTCTTATAAAAAGAAAACATAAACAGGAAGGTGAACTTACACATGAACATAAACTTGTATTCTAGACATAAGAAATAAATTTATGTGCACATTTTTTCAATTATGCTATACACATGAAAGAGAAAATATTAAAATCTTTTATATTGGAACCAAAATTGGAGCATAATAGAGATATTTCTTGATGCTTGAATCCTTTTTACTATGTCCATTTTTTTTTTTAAAAAAAAAAAAAAACTAACACGAAAAGCAAAATGAAAGCGGAATAGAGTATAAAAAATATTTCTCCATATTTGAATGGCTTATGTATTTCTCAATGACCATTGGTCTATTCATCTAATCATTTTGAGGCATTTCTAAGATCACATAACTAATGATTTGTTTTATTCCATTTTCTTTTGTTTTAAGAAGTTTTACTATTCAGTTATTTGTTTTTTTATTGCTGAATTATGCAATTTGATTTTGTGTCATAGATGTTGATAGAATGTTTTTGGTTGATGGCAGCAACGCAATACCAAAAGTAGATATAAATCCACTACCCAAGATATTATTAATTGGAATGGCGGAGAAAATGGGCAAATGCCCCTTTCAAAAAAAAAAAAAAAATCCAGTATTTTACCCAATTTCCTAAATTAATTAGGAAAATGTCCTTCTTTTGAAACTTGATTTTTTCAAAATCAAGTTAAAAAAAAAAAAAAAATTTCCTGAGCCCTATAGTGGCGTTTTAAGGAGTTTATAGTGACGTTTTAATGCCCTATAGCGGCGTTTTGTAACTCAATCTCCATGAAGTCGAGTTACATGCAAATTTTTTTCTTTTTCTTTTTTTCCCTATAACTCGATTTCATGGAGATCGAGTTACAAAATGCCACTATAGGTTCTTAAAACGTCACTATAGGCTCCTTAAAAATGCCACTATAGGGCTTAACTCAATTTTGAGAAAATCAATTTTCAAAAGAGGATCATTTTCCTGATTAGTTTGAGAAAGAGGGTAAAATGCTGGATTGTTTTTTTTAAAAAGGACAAATGCCAAAATTTTCCTCTTATGGCTCCACCAAACACTTTCAATCTTTACAGTAATTTCATAATGCAACAAAATTCCATTTCATATAAGATTTTAATTATATATGAGTATAGGTTCTCAAAAAATATATATCAAAATAACCTTAGACATTCTAATAAAGTGCTTTTAAAAAAATAATAAAAACATTTTTTATCATTTGAAAAAGTCTAGCTTGAAAATAAGATTAATGCAATGATTTATATAAAAATATATAAGTGAATTAGAATACTAACCTAAGAATCTGTCATTTGGTATGTTTGGGGAATTCCATGAGGTGGGTTAGTCAAATTTCTTTGAACTATTTGGACTAATAATTCCACATGGTAAGTTACAATTCGTATACCTTATGAAGTTTGTTTTGCCAGTTCCTCTCTTTCTCTCTCTCTCCTCTCATTTTAGACATTTAAAAAAAATTCTAGTTAATATCACAACAAATGATATTCAACCTATAGTCTAAAAATAAATGTTTTTTAGTAACATCAAAATAATAAAGTATCAGCTTTTGCAAGTACATATTTTTTAATCTTTAATAATTATTTTTAAAAACTTAAAACATAAACTTAAACAGAAATAAATATAAACAAATATAAACTTGTATTTTACACATAAAAAAATAAACTAAATAATCTTTTATATTCAATCCAAATATGCACCTTTTTGTATTACTCTATACACATAAAAGAGGAAATTTTGAAAACTTTTATGTTATAACCCAAAATGAGAAGCCATAGATTGTACAAATATGAGAGGATTGCTAGAGTGAGTATGAAGGTCTGATGCAGTGGTAGAGCTAGAAAATTTTCTCAAGAGGGACCAATCCAAATGTATTATTGTATTTTGATAGCTTTAACTCTCTATATAAATTCGTATGACTTTATTTTTGGAAAACAAACAAAAATATTTTGCCAAAGAGATTTACTCATATTTTTTTTATTAACTTATATTTTAAATGCTCTTAAATTAATGACTTATATATGACAAAAAAGTCAATATTAAAAGGAAAATAAATGAGACAACAATAAATTAAAGAGCATTTATATTTTTTTATTTAAAAAAATGAAAGGGAACATCACCTAAAATTTACTCAATAATTTAAAATTTTAACATTAAATAGAGGGGGAGGGGGCATTTTGGAAAATTCAGGGGGCCATGGGCCCCCCTCCCTAGCTTCCCCTCCCTTCGCTTATGGTCTGATGTGGATGATGAAGATTTTTGATGAAAAGGGGAAAAAAAAAAAAAAAATCTTGAAACAGGACATCATAGGACATGTAAACATGGCCAATTGGTATGTGCAAACATCCATATTTGTAACCCTTATGTTTTAGGCTATACACAAGAAAAACACATTGAAGGGATCAAGTTGATCATTATTATTATTTTTTAAATGTTATAAGGACATGAATTGGGCCAACAAGTACAGCCAAAAACTTACAAAAATTAATAATTTGGAAAAGTTTGAAAGAGTATTTAAAAGGAGATCTATTTTGAAGAGTGTGAATGAGAATACTATTTATCAAATAACAAGCTGTATGAAAAGCGTCCAAAAAAGAAATAATCAAATAGGAGATGGTCCCTACACATTTGTGTAAATTAACTTTAGGGAAAATTTAATTTTAGTAAATGAGAAGAAAAAAGGAAGTTGTTTACTACAAAACATGATTTATTGATTTTATCAAAATCTATTAAAGAGTAGAGGAAATCCAAATTTCGAAATCACTACTTGACCCAATATATGTTTCAAAGATAAACCAAAACCATTACCAATTCGGATTTGATTTGAGACATGATGTTCTTTTGCTCATCACACGTTTCAAATTTGCTGTATCAACAGTGAGGTGATGAGTTGCACCAGAGTTTTGGATACCAATATATATATGAGGGAGCTTAGATGGAGGCAAGAAGAGCTTGCATATATGTTGGAAGCCTATTCACTTTGATAGGAATTATCAAAACGGTGGTTGCAATTTATGTCTTCAAATGAGAGATGATCCACCTGTGTTGTAATAGAAGTGACGAAGGAGTCATATTTTGTACCCAAGGCTAGCCAGTTGGAAGGAATGTTTATGTATGGCGCTCTTCATTAAATAAGGTTTTCCAATTCTTTAATTGTCGCTATTTAGGTTAGTTTTATTATTATCATTGTATTTTTTTTCCTTAGTGTTATTATTATCATTGTATTTTATTAAATAGATCCTTTGATTTAAACATTATTAATTTTGGATTAATAAAAAACATTCTATTTTTTTTTATAGAGACAGGTCTAATATGGTGAAGAAGATTACTATAGCTCCACTTGTATATTAGAATTTAAGGCATGATTACAAAACGAACAAGAGTAGAGATATTCCTAGACTATGCTCATCGCTTTATAACTTAGATACTGAGAGAGTCATTGCCCCAAAGCACAAAACTGCATGAATCTACGTCTTTCCCATATGATATTACTTGCTCTAGTTAAGCCTAGCCAGTAGGCGGAAACTCCACCGTGAGTAGTGCTCATGTCAAAACTTGTTTTTATTTTTTTATCTCTCCACCAATTAGTCACTCTTTTTTAATCTTCTCGTGTCATTGCTTTATACACTAGTAGCCTTGATCTGGCATCCTACTCAAACTATTTTTTTTTTTTTGGGTTACAATTTTCCAATCATACTGTAAACTCTTTGATAAAATGTTGCAATGCAATTAACTTAAATGAGAATTTTCTAAAATTTTAATATGAAATGAGAGATAAAAAGAATATAGGGTTTGAAATAGTAATATGAATTTTTTAATTCCATATATATATATATATAATTGAAGAATACAAAATCTACTACCAATTTTAATAAAAAATAAATACAAAGAAAGTAAGAATAATTATGTATATACTAATTTCATAAAACCATAAATAAATATCTTAATTAATTTTTTTATAATTAATTACATATACTTATAAATTTTGTAATATTCCTCTTATTAATTTAAAATTTAGTTAAGTATATTTACTACAAATTTACTATAGTAGTAGACTCAATTTATAAAAAAAAAATTATTATTATATTATTGAAGCAATACCAATAATAATTATTACCATGTGATTTTGTACAAAAGAATGATATTAACATACTAAAATTTTTATATTAACCTTAAACAGACGTGAAGTTTTAATTTTAAAACAAAGACAAGGAAAAAGTAGTAAAAAAATTTATCTAGTTGGTCCATATATGTTGCAGTTGCACCCATGACAATCACTAAACATTTTGAAATAAAAATTATTATAGTGCTTTTAACTTTTTCTTACTCGAATACACACATAAAATCTAGCATCACCCTTGTAAGTTGGTCATCATCATGAGAAAAATCAATAGTGAGCAAAAATTAATCACCGCTAGGACATCATAGAGAGTAATCTTATTCTCATTGAGCATCATGTGAGGGTTAACAAAAGCAGTAGATTGTACCATGGAAGCCACTCCACCAGGTGTTATTTAGTTAGTCTCAGTAGCAGTGGCTCTCACCTTAGCAACTTGTATTACAACAACGTCACCTTGGTTAACTGGTTTGTCATCGCATGAATGAACAGTTGCCTCTTGTGCCTCACCAATTGTTAAGACATCTCTATTAAGAACATTTCCTAGTGATAAGTGAAATTATAACATGCGAGGCGTTCCAAGATTTAACCTGTTAGGTTTTGCTCGTGGAATAGGTCCTACAACTTAAGCTGATGGGGTAAATTATGAGAACAACTGAAGACTCAAAAACTTACGGACAGTGACTTGATAGGAAGGAAGTCCGCGAAGCTCACCAAGGGGGTAACACCATCAAAAAGTTGAGGCCGTTATGGCTGAAGGGAATAAGGCAAACTGACGATCCTGAAGCTGACGGTCTTAGTGAAACCTTGGCTTGGTCACCACGCATGAGTATATAAGGAAATGACTTGTATCCCACGCTTAATGTTAGTATCCTGCAAGGAAAGGATTCCGTAATATACGCTCATTAGATTTCCTATAAGGAAAGGATTTCTAGCCCAAGGAAGAGATGGTCAACTCTCTACTACTATAAAAGTTTCAATACCCTCACAAATCAAAGTACGCATAATAAAACCCTCTCTAGCACTCTAGAGTTGTAAGAAGTTCTAACTTGACATTCGAAAGATATTTGGCCGGCACTACACCGGTGCTCTCTGTTAGGTCTTTTCTTTTCTTTGTGCAGGTGACGTTTCGAGTGTACGAGTATTGTGTGGCTCACTGGTGATATTTCAGCATCATCACCTAGAGAACCAAGTAGCACATCTGGGATCACGTCTCACAATTGTACATCATGTAAGGTGAGGGGTGCTTTTATTTTTGCAAATTTAGGTAATCACAATTGTACTCTTGAAACATATATATTGTCATATGTTACTGTCAATGTCCATTCCACAAATTTAATGATTAATGTACACCTTGCAACGATTGAACATTATGGCATCAACAGAACTCCTCAGTCTTGGGCTTAGCAAACTAAACTACAAAATTTTGTGGCATAGTTAACTTGTCCTTGGATTCCTTATCCACCAAAAAATTAAGGATCTTGAGAGCGTAAAAGTTTGTGACATATCATCTGTGCATATTCAAATCTCACCTTATGTCGTCATCTTAAAGTTGGAAAATAAATATGAATTTTATTAAATGATTTGTCAAGAGTTTTTTCATTTTATTATTATTTTTTTAGGAAAAAATATCGTGAAGAGTTTATAATGAAGCAAATAAACTTATCTATAATTAATATAATAAATATGGCCAAATATAATGATAGTGTCAATGCACTCGTCTAATTTAAGAAATTTGATAAAATTTATTATTGGATTAAATCTAATTAAGAAAATATTAGACAAGTATGATGGATTTATCATAATTATAATATTAACTAACCTTATCACACATATTTGCGTATGCAATTTTTAATAACACCTTTCATATAGTTCACACATCACAGAATGTCATAAAGTTACAAATTCACAATATATGTAGTTGAGAAAATATGATACATAATATAATTTAATTGACGAAGAAGTAAATAAATTTTGTTTAATGGCTTACCAATTTTGACAAGAAAATGTCTGATCATTGAGAAGAATTCAGTATATCAAACAATGAGTGCGAAAGAAAATAATGTTGGCTAGAAATAGGATGAATGAAGAAACTGAAGGAATATTGTGGATTTGGAATTTGTGGGATCTAATGTTATTATAATTTTTCGCATTTCACAACATTTAGAAAATAGAAGAGAGGAAGAAATGATAGGATAAGTTATTTCCAGGAAGTTGTAATCGGTACCTACGTTGTTGTTGTTGTTTTTTTTATTTATTTTTTATTTTTAAAAATTTTTTTTATGGAAGTAAAAAAAAAAAATGGGTGCCCTTAAATCCTATTGTATGATGCTATGTATGATATTAAGTTTGACATTGTGTATACATTATGTATGACTTAATATTATGTTTAATAAATTTGTTTTATTATTATCTGAAATAATGGTAACATGAATATTCGGCATTATCACATAGTCCATGAGATGCATAGTATGTGATTTATGTGAAGAGTCACAGAGAGATATAAATCACAAGTTCTTTGTAAACTCAAAATTATAGTTCGTAGTCGGTGATGAAATGGGCATTTCATCTGCGAGACTATAACATATCAATCATGATAATTTGTCTTGATTATGGAAGTGGTGACTTCTGGTTGATGTGTTAATATGTTTTAAGAGTTAAGACATATTGAACTGGACCGCTGTGAGATTTATTATTCTCCTAAAGATTGTCAAATGAATAATAAATCTCATAACTTACATTTGCATGAACTCTTAATCCTGAGAGAATAATGGACCTGATAATAAGGTGTAGGTTGCTTTGATATATCAGGAGTGAGATCTAAAGTAACGGTCAAAACCTCAGTATATTGGGCAGCCACATTTAGTGTTAATGGAACATATATTCTCAAGATGGAATTCATAGTCTCTTAACGGAGATATAAAATATTCCCTTGAGATAAGTTTAATGGGTTTGTTATTCAAAGAGTTAGGTCTAACCACTTTNTCCAACACAACCCAATTTAAGAAAGAGCCCTTATAATTGGTTAGATACAAAGGGCAAAAACATTAAAATTTCAGAAAAAAAAAAAAAAAAAAAAAAAAAAAAAAAAAAAAAAAAAAAAAAAAAAAAAAAAAAAAAAAAAAACATCATTGTGAAATGGTGTGCATGTGAGTTTTTGTCACTCACTAGTCATCCCTTTGTTACCAATTGAGATACACACATCTTGGGCGTTAGTGGAATTGGAGTGAAGATTAAAAGTAGTCCTAATGCTTCAATCTTTGTTTTTGAAATTCACCGCTTCAAGGTACATCTCTTGTTCTCAAATTCTGAAATTACTTAGTACGTGTTATCAATATCGAATGAAGTAGATCCGATTTAAAACTTATTTTCCGCTGCACTCATCTCTAATTTCCATCAGTAGGTTCTCAGAATAGGTTTTTTTTTTAATTTTATATATATTTGATGTTACCCTAAAAAATTATTAATGTAGTATAATTTGAATATCATTTGTTGTAATATTTGTTTTAAAGATTAATGCATAACTTATACAACTTCAAAGACTTAATATTTGCTTCAAAGATTAATTCATAACTTATACAACTTCAAAGACTTAATAACATTGAGCAATATATTAATAGTAGATTTCAAATTCAATATAATAAAAAACACATATTTACCATACCCAAAAAAAAAAAATGTTACACCTAAGTACACATGCTACAATTGACAATTAATTTGTTTAAATCTAATTATAAATTTTAAAAGTTGAAAATATATTTAATACAAGTAAATGTAATTATTTTATATATAAAAAAATATTAAAAGAAAAACCTTCTCACTTCCTAGTTTCCAGTTTCCACTACCCACGGTTCCTATCAAGAAAATATTATATAATCCTAACACCTACCACTTGGTATGTTTGAAGATTTCAATACTTGCTAAAGTGAAATTGGTTTGAACCATGTGAATTAATACGAGGGCATGTCATAATTCATATATACATCTGTGGGCGCAATGGAGAGGGGGGAGTACTCCTCGGCCGAGTGGACCAAGGCGGAGAAAAAATAATTGGAGTTGCCACCTAGTTTAGGTCTAGAAATCATATATATAGCGCCTTTTCGGAGAACGACTGATCTTACTACTAGAGTATGGGCTCGGAGTTTAGGTACGGCTTGGGAAGGTGTTAGGCACCCAATATCGCCCGACTCATGAGTCAGCTTCTACTCATTGTGTTTGTTGAGGACTATTTTTTCGGCCTTTGTGGAATTACTTCATTGGCAACCCATGCCACATCAACATATTATTGATTTTTGGGTAAATCTATTTAAAGCCCAAAGTAAGCTCATATCTTATTCAACTATATGGATTGGGCTCACATGGCTCGCGAGATCTTTACTTCAAGAGGCGGATTCATGTCCACATTTCCTCTTCATCAATTAGAATCATAACCCCATGATATCATCAACATCAACATATGGATCAGGCTTAACCAATGAATCAAAGTTCATGGCCCATATTACCTCTCTTATACTCATGGAAAGTGGCTTCTTCAACAAGAGCCCTTATTTACACAAAATGACAACAAAACCAAAGGTATATCATCTCACCTTCGGCTTATGATCCAAGCTCATAAGTCTCTTTGGGGAAACTTTGGGAGTTCTGGTTTGGAGGGCCAAGAGATATGTTCAGTAAAGCTCCAGTGGTTTAAAGTTGATAAAAGAAACATGTTGCTTGGCGTGTCTTCTCCAACTCCCTAAACTTTAACAAGTCCATGTGTAGTGGGTAACATACGGTAAGCATCTATTATCACGTAGTACTTAAAATGATAAAAATCTCCATTGCTCTTTCCTAAAACTTAATATTCATCATATGACAAATACTCAATATCTCTAGCCATCTAAATGCTGAGAAAATAACTGTTTATTCAATCCCCAGCTGCTGTTATACAAATTTAGAAACTTCATTATATTATTCTATATAAACCACATTACTTCTTTTAGCTAAAATCCAACTCAAACAAATGGCTTAATCTGATTGGCTATCTTTTATCTCCAACTATATACAAAATATTAATGATATCTTTGATACCCAACTGCTGTCTACCACAATCAGACAATATATTTTTCTGCCAGCTACCAGAGCAAAGCATTAAATACTCTTCTTGCTCACCAAGATTATGTCACAACACAATAAGGTCTTTATCAAATCTCGAAAGCTTAATTAACTTTCAACTAATCCTTCTATTACTTGCTAGAAATGTGTTGTAATGGAACCTTTCACCAAAAACAAAAACACCCGAAAAAGGAAACATTTCCAGCTGAACCCCAGCAGTGTATTCAGTACTTGACATTTGACTGGAAGTGATATCATTAGCCATTTAATGTTGAAATCCCAGTAACCAGCTGTGATAGCTTGAAAATGTGTTGAAAAAAGAAGAGCTGTTTAGACCTCCAAATTAAAGTTATGACTCGATTGATTTTACACTAACTTAATACTAAGTGCAGAATAGTGTAAAAGTGAGCGGATAAACAAACAAACTACTCTAATCCATAATCAAAGCAACACAACAGTAAAATGTAATGTAAAAGAGTAGGGAAGAAAGATGCAAACACAAGATAACACGCTGATGTGTTATCGAAGAGGAAACCGAAGAACTCAGCAAAAAACCTCTCCGCCGCCCTCCAAGCAGTAATCGATCCACTAAACAATCAGTTGAGATACATGGGTTAGCAAAAGACCCTTCAAGCCTAATCTACTCGATGTACCTAAGCCTTTTAAGCTCCCACTCCAACAAGACTTCTCGGAATTGTGTCTTGTCTAATTTTTCAGATCCCGCAATACGCTCGATTGCATCCACCAAGCCTCACTGGCTTCTTTTGGCAAATCCTCAAAACTTCCCAAGCTCCAAAACACTTTCTACACTCTGAATAGGTGTGGGTTGTATTTGGGTATAAATCTCCTTTCAAGGGATGACAATGTGAGACGGAAGGAGAAGAGGCTACAATAATTTCTCACTAAGGATGAGTAGCTCTCTCTCTAAAAGATGGGTGTGTGTATTGTTGAAAACCTATCTAGGGTTTTTCTCTTTGAATTGGCCTCTTCTACATTTGTGGGTAATGAGGAGTATGGGTGAAGGGTAAGAAAGTCACTCTTGAAAATCCTCTAGGCAGAATGTTTCGTGACTATCTCACGGGAAGGCCTTACTCGCGAGATACTCGTGAAAACGACAGCCTGGCACGCCTCTTCAACTTCTAGTCATGTGCTTCTCACATGCCCATTTCGCGGAAACCCTTCTCGCGAACTTCTCGCGAGCTAGTCTCGAAATGCACTGATTCTTCAATTAAGCTTGAGTCTTCACCAATTTAATACTAAACCCAATATAATAAAATCCCACAAAATACAAGGAACAAAATTAAAGCAATTACAACACTTTTTGTCATGGAATAAAACCAACATAAAACATAGTTGTAAATCACAACTTTACAAGCTGTTATACCCAAAATAGCAAGATACCATCTAAAGAGATCTTACCATTTTTCAGCCAAATCTATGAAATGACCTCTCCAGTAGTTTTAAATCACCCAGCTTACCTCATTGACTTCTACCCAAAGCAAGCAGCTGTCTTATGACAGCTATGACAACTATCTCATGATAGCTATCACAACTTTTCCTGACAGTTGGGATAGCAGCTTTTCCTGACGGCTATGACAACCTTTTCAGAACAGCTGTGACAGTTGACCCAGTAGCCTGAGCATTATTGATTTTTTCACTTTTGGCTAAAACCAAAACCAACTAAAGAAACTACCTTTCTCTTTCTAAAATACTTTCTTTTTTTGCTACTCTTTCTCCACTAGCTCTTACCCAAAACAGCAAGAATACCTTAAAGCTAAACATACCATTTTTGACTTCATTATATTATTCTATATAAACCACATTACTTCTTTTAGCTAAAATCCAACTCAAACAAATGGCTTAATCTGATTGGCTATCTTTTATCTCCAACTATATACAAAATATTAATGATATCTTTGATACCCAACTGCTGTCTGCCACAATCAGACCATATATTTTTCTGCCAGCTGCCAGAGCAAAACATTAAATACTCTTCTTGCTCACCAAGATTATGTCACAACACAATAAGGTCTTTATCAAATCTCGAAAGTTTAATTAACTTTCAACTAATCCTTCTATTACTTGCTAGAAATGTGTTGTAATGGAACCTTTCACCAAAAACAAAAACACCCGAAAAAGGAAACATTTCCAGCTGAACCCCAGCAGTGTATTCAGTACTTGACATTTGACTGGAAGTGATATCATTAGCCATTTAATGTTGAAATCCCAGTAACCAGCTGTGATAGCTTGAAAATGTGTTGAAAAAAGAAGAGCTGTTTAGACCTCCAAATTAAAGTTATGACTCGATTGATTTTACACTAACTTAATACTAAGTGCAGAATAGTGTAAAAGTGAGCGGATAAACAAACAAACTACTCTAATCCATAATCAAAGCAACACAACAGTAAAATGTAATGTAAAAGAGTAGGGAAGAAAGATGCAAACACAAGATAACACGCTGATGTGTTATCGAAGAGGAAACCGAAGAACTCAGCAAAAAACCTCTCCGCCGCCCTCCAAGCAGTAATCGATCCACTAAACAATCAGTTGAGATACATGGGTTAGCAAAAGACCCTTCAAGCCTAATCTACTCGATGTACCTAAGCCTTTTAAGCTCCCACTCCAACAAGACTTCTCAGAATTGTGTCTTGTCTAACTTTTCAGATCCCGCAATACGCCCGATTGTATCCACCAAGCCTCACTGGCTTCTTTTGGCAAATCCTCAAAACTTACCAAGCTCCAAAACACTTTCTACACTCTGAATAGGTGTGGGTTGTATTTGGGTATAAATCTCCTTTCAAGGAATGACAATGTGAGAGGGAAGGAGAAGAGGCTACAATAATTTCTCACTAAGGATGAGTAGCTCTCTCTTTAAAAGATGGGTGTGTGTATTGTTGAAAACCTATCTAGGGTTTTTCTCTTTGAATTGGCCTCTTCTACATTTGTGGGTAATGAGGAGTATGGGTGAAGGGTAAGAAAGTCACTCTTGAAAATCCTCCAGGCAGAATGTTTCGCAACTATCTCACTGGAAAGCCTTACTCGCGAGATACTCGTGAAAACGACAGCCTGGCACGCCTCTTCAACCTCCAGTCATGTGCTTCTCACATGCCCATTTCGCGGAAACCCTTCTCGCGAACTTCTCGCGAGCTAGTCGCGAAATGCACTGATTCTTCAATTAAGCTTGAGTCTTCACCAATTTAATACTAAACCCAATATAATAAAATCCCACAAAATACAAGGAACAAAATTAAAGCAATTACAACACTTTTTGTCATGGAATAAAACCAACATAAAACATAGTTGTAAATCACAACTTTACAAGCTGTTATACCCAAAATAGCAAGATACCATCTAAAGAGATCTTACCATTTTTCAGCCAAATCTATGAAATGACCTCTCCAGTAGTTTTAAATCACCCAGCTTACCTCATTGACTTCTACCCAAAGCAAGCAGCTGTCTTATGACAGCTATGACAACTATCTCATGATAGCTATCACAACTTTTCCTGACAGTTGGGATAGCAGCTTTTCCTGACGGCTATGACAACCTTTTCAGAACAGCTGTGACAGTTGACCCAGTAGCCTGAGCATTATTGATTTTTTCACTTTTGGCTAAAACCAAAACCAACTAAAGAAACTACCTTTCTCTTTCTAAAATACTTTCTTTTTTTGCTACTCTTTCTCCACTAGCTCTTACCCAAAACAGCAAGAATACCTTAAAGCTAAACATACCATTTTTGGCCAAATCTTAAGATGGATTCTTTAAAGATTCATTGTTATTTGAGACAGATTTTGGCTGATATTCTTTGCTAAAATACCCCTTAAACTCAGCTCTAAAAATGACCCTTCATCAACACCTCAAGGGGGGACACTGATAGAGAAGAACTCTTTCATAAACTTCTCTCATCCTCTAATAATCTTCTTAAGCTCTTAATGAAGTTCTAATCTTCTGAGTTTTTTAGTTTCTAAATTAGGAACTAAACTCTTCAGCCTTTAGCTCATAAATGCCCTTCATAAGCTTTCATACATCCTCCAGCAAAAAATATCAGCAGCTCTGCTAAACACACTACAACACCCTTACTCTCTTAGAGCATCCGTATTTGAGCTTGTATATGCATCCGCATTTGAGCTTGTATATGCCAAATGTTAAGAACATTTGGCATTTAAGCCCCAAAACCTATCAGCAATGGGAAGACCATATTCCATATGCAAAAAAAAATTTGAGATTTAGCTACAGTACCATCTCAAATGTAAGATGGTACTGTAGCTGAATGGTATAAAAATAAAATAATTTTTTAATGCTTTTTAACCTCTATGTGTGCCAGGTTGCGTGTGTGTGTGTGTGTTGGAAAGAAATTGCCAGGTTGTGTGTGTGTATGTGGTTGTTGAAATAGTTGGAAAGAAATTGAAAAGAAAAAAAACTGGTGGGATGTTTGAAAAAGCTGGAATAGTTGAATTTGGAAAAAAAAAAAAGACAGCAGGTTTTCTCTGTGTGTGTGTGTGTGTGTTGGAAAGAAATTGCCAGGTTGTGTGTGTGTGTGTGTGTGTGTGTTGGAAAGAAATTGGCAGGTTCTGTGTGTGTGTGTTGAAATAGTTGGAAAGAAATTGAAAAGAAAAAAGACTGGCAGGATGTTTGAAAAAGCTGGAATAATTGAATTTGAAAAAAAAAAAATGACAGGTTGGAAAAGTAATAATAAAGAAAGATTAAAAAAATAATATTTTAATAAGATGGTAAAATAATAGAGTTTTGGGATGTTGGGTGTATTGTAAAATGGTATGGTATAATTGATAAAGTAACTTTTTGAGATGGTAAAATAAGATAAGATATGAGATCCGGATGCGGATGCTCTTATACTCATTCTCTCACTCTACCTATCTAGAAAATACGTCTATCTTACTGCCCCTATCTCCAAATACCTAAACACATTTCCATACTCCTCTTTTACAAAAATCTTTCCTCTTGGAAAGCAATCTCTACAACTTCTCTAGTGGTTATAATCTCACATTTTTTACTATCTTTAATCTCCATATCTCTCATACTTCCATATATCATACATATTACAAATACTACATCCCACAAAACATCTCTTTCTTCACTTCTCTTGCACAATCTCATACACACTTACTACACCATCACATATAACACTCCACAACTTTTCTAAACTCCACTCTCATACTCTCTCACTCTGAAATTTTATTGTTTTGCTACCCATAAACACATCTCAATACTCTTCTCCACCTATGTTATAAAAACCCTTCTCATGGAAGGCATGGACTTCTAATATTAAAGTCCTTCTCCTAGAAGGCACCAAGATTTCATATCAAAGCCCTTCTCATGGAAGGCACAAATCCATCTTACATAAAGCCCTTCTCTTAGAAGGCACAAGTACTTCATACAAAAGCCATTCTCATGGAAGACAACACTATTCATAACTTCACAACAACTAAAAGAGCATTATTAAGGGGAAAACTCATTTAAGTGCATGATAAGAGAGACAAGTTTAACTAGCCCCTACACATAGCTGGGCATACTCTCTCTCCCTCCAGTTGCACCCATTTTTTCCCCTTCAATCTTGAAGTCATCATGGCAAACTGTCTCTCTATCGCTGGAGTCATTCTGCTAGAATCTTATCAGCTCACTGACGCTATACAGCTGGGGCTATAAACCATACAAAGATAAGTGACTTTGCTTTCTTATCTTTAAATTTACATTATCGAGTGTATGATTACTTTACATTTAAATACATATTACTTTATTCCAACAACTATTACAACTATTAACAAAGGCTTAAACTCATTTAAATGCATGATAAGAGGGGTAAACTAGCCTTTACCGCTGGCATTCTACTGGAATCCTATTAGCTCATTGATGCTACACAGCTAGAGCTATAAACCATACAAAAATAAGTGACTTTGCTTCCATATTATTAAATTTACATCATTGAGTACATGATTACATTACCTCTAAATAAATGCTACTTTATTTCAACTGTTATTACAACTACTAATCAAAGCTATCATATCAAACGCATATTACATATTTATTCAATCATTATCATTATCATGATTTTTAGACTTTGGTTTTAATGGTTCTGTTGGCTTAAAAATACGCCGGTAGCCGTTGGAACACGTGGCCCAATATTGAGTTTTAGACGCAACTCCCTAAAAAGAACCTGGGTCTAGCAAGGTCATCCCTCCAACAGACAACACGTGGTTGGGCAATCAAAAAAGGCCTTCGAATAGTGTCTTATGTCTTAATTTTAGTAAAAGCATGTTCAATATTGCATCATAAACTCACACACACACTAGCATACATCTAAGCATACAACATGACATTCTCATCCCAAACTTGAACATACACCTATCATGCTTCTCATCACATCATAAACCCTCAAAGGCTGAAACACATCATGGCAGAATCATACAACATGTTATTGCATCTCACTATTAATGCATGTTCATCATCCAAAACAAGATCATATTCAAATCAATGCATTTTCATATGAATGCATGTCTTGCCTCACTGTATCACAACACCTATGCATGGTCATATCATATGCATGTTCATGGCAAAACAACAAAATTGAAAGATAAAACCCTAATCTAGCATGTGAGGAACAAACAAGGCAAACAACATGGAAGCAGAGACTCAAAAGCATAGAACTAGACAAGGCAAAAGCATGTTAAATAAGAGAAACAAAGAAACAAAAACAAAAAGGGTTAAATTAGTGTTTTAGGGCACGAGTATGTGTAAGCATACACAGGGTCTGCGTATGCAGCCTAGTTGTATGCATGCGTAGGTATACACATCTAAAAAACCCTAACCCAGAAAAGCAAGAATAGAAACAGAGCTGTGGGAGTAGCGGTTTTCCTCCTTAAGAAAAGGGGAGTACACCTTGGTTGAGTGGACTGAGGCGGAGAAAAGATAGAGTCGCCACCTAAATTAGGTCTAGGAACCATTTACATAATGCCCTATGTGGAAGGACTGATTTTACTACTAGAGTATGGGTTTAGAGTTTAGGTATGATTTTGAGAAGGTGTTAGGCACCCAAAACTGCTTGACCTGTGGATCAGCTTCTACTCATTGTGTCTTACATCTTAATCTCATTAAAGACATATTCAACATCGTTTTTCTAAACTCACATACACATTAGCATTCATCTAACAATCAACATCACATTAATCATCCCAAAATCCTAACATACACTTATTATGGCAATTCACATCAAACCTATCATACGTCTATAATGCATATCATATCATCCCATCCAAGGTAAACAAACAAGATATCACAATGGTAGAAACATGGACATGGCAGCAAGGTGTTGATATCAAATATAGCTTAAACATCTAAGCATAGTATCCAAGCATCAAACAAACATATTCGTTGTGTTCAACATCCAAAATGCATGTTCATATGAATGCATGATTTACCTCACTTACTTTACTACATCACAATACTTATGTATTAGTGCATGATCATATTAATGCATGTTTATAGTATATCATAGCAAGAAATAGAAAGAAACCCTAATCTAGCATGTTAAAGGCAAACAAATTATCAAATAGAGAAACAGGGACTCAAGAACATAAAAGAAATTCAAAACAGAGGCATATTATATGAAAGAAATAAAGAAATAGAAGCAGAAAAACCCAGATTAAGGTTTTTGGGCACAAGTATGTTTGTGCATACATAGGCTTGTGTACGCAGGCCAGTTGTATGCATATGCATATTCGAGTCTACGTACCCATGCAGGAAGCACGCGCACGTAGACATGACCTAAAACCTTAACCCAAAAACACAGAAATAGAACATGTTAGGTTCTAAAGACTTATGATTCATGTATTTAGAACTCTAATGTGTAATGTTGGCAAACCATGATCAAAACAATATGTTTAGTCTTGTTTAGGCTTGCTCAAAGTTGTGTAATTCATGTAAAGTTGGAATCGAGTGGCTACAGATGCATTGGTGCATTTCGGCCTGGCTCGATCGATCGAATCTCGGGCATAATGTTTTTCTGCAGAATTTTCCAACTCAGCCCTACCTTATTAAATGTTTTGGGTTTTCTAATTTTACCCTAGGTATAAAAGGCAAAACCCTAGCCACATTTTTGAAAGTTGTTTTGAGTGTATTGTTGCTCATACTTTGCGGTTTGTGTGAATCTCTTGTGAGATCCTTGAGGAGCTTTTCTTCACATAAACTTAGGGTTTTCTAGGTAGAGATTACTTCAACACCTTGATGATCAACTTAGTTGCTGTCATTGGAGCTAAAAGAATAACAAGCGTGGGTGCTTGTACTTGGTAGAGAATCCAAGAAAGAAGGAGTCCGTGGATTCGGAGCTTGCACGTGGTCGTGTTAGTAAGTTCTACTGGTGGGTAGCATTAGAAAGTCAAGTGGTGAGCTTATAAGTCCTTTTGTATGAACTTCGATTCTTTCGTATAGTGGATTCAGGTTTACCTTGAGGATAGCTAGGTTAAATCCTCCCCAGGTTTTTACCGTGTGGTTTCTTGGGTCATAATATCATTGTGTTATTTACTTTTCCGCTGCTTTATATTCTTGATATGATTGTATGTTTGTGATAACCTAGAATTGCATAAATTGACTAAGTTAATCACTTGGCTAATTAACTAGGTCAATCTAGTTTGTTTAAGGAGTCTAAAACCATTTAAGTGGTATCAGAGCAGGTAGCTCTCTTGTTTGAGATTTTTTGGTCTCTAAGCTGATCCTTGACCCATGTTGTCATGGAACATGGACACTCTCTTGTTGTTCCTCCTCACTTTGATAGGAATAACTATGCTTATTGGAAAGTAAGGATGAAAGCATTTCTGAAATTTATTGATGATAGGCTTTGGAATTTCGTTGAGTACGGATGGGAGAAGCCCATTACTCCTGTGAGTGAGTGACAAATTTCTCAAAAAGAAGCAGCTAGGTTCAATAGCAAAGTTATGAATGCCATCTTTAATGCTGTTTCTATAGAGGAATTTAAGAGAATCTCAAATGTTGAGGTTGCTCACACTGCTTGGAAAATCCTCCAAACTGTGCATGAAGGCACAAAGGCAGTTAAGATCAATAAATTGCAACAATTGAGTTCTAGATTTGAAAGCATTAGAATGTCTGATTATGAATCTTTTGATAAATTCTATGCTAAATTGAATGATATTGTTAATTCTGCTTTTAATTTGGGTGAAATCTATGATCAACCTAAAGTGTTAGGAAGATTCTTAGATCTTTAACTGAAGATTTTAGGCCCAAAGTGACTGCCATTACTGAGAGCAAGGATGTGGACTCCATCCCTGTTGATAAGCTTGTAGGATCTCTTCAGTCCTATGAGTTAGACCTGCCCAAAGCAAACAAATCCAAATCAATGACTCTTAAGTCTGTTGATGATGTTGATGTTGGTGGATTTGATGATGAACTCTCTGTAATAGAGATTGTGTACCTTGCCAAGAATTTTAGAAACTTTTTTAGGAATAACAATAGAAAGGCAAGAGGTACAAACACTGCTGAATCTAGAAACTTTAGGAAGAATGATCCCACTAAGGTTAATAACTTTGAAAAACCTAGAGAAAAAGTAGGTCAATCTTCAAACAATTCTTTGGGTACTTAGTGTTTTGGTTGTCAAGGGTATGGTCATGTTAAATCTGAATGTCCTACTTTCTTGAGGTCTAAGGGTAAAGCTATGGCTATAACTCTTAGTGATAATGAGGTTACTGATGATGAGTCTGGATGTGACGAGGATGGAAACTTCATTGCTTTCACTGCTACTGCTGTAGTCAATGAAAGCGTGTCTGTTGAAGAGGACCCTTCTGATGGGGAACTCTCTGAGGATGCAGATCTTCAAGAGGCCTATAATAAACTTTGTAAAGTTGCTGCAAAGGATGTTATGAATGTTGAACTTGGCTTGAAGAAAATTGATTCTTTTGAGCTTGAAAAGAAAAATTTGCTTGTTAAGTTATTGATGCTAATGATCTTTTGAACCATGTGAAATCTGAGAACATGCTGTTGCTGGATAAAGTTAAAACTTTGGAACATGATTTATCTGTTGCTAGATCTGCTAGTTCTAAACTTGATCAAATGCTGAACGTTCAAAAGTATCATTCTGACAAATCTGGTTTAGGATATGTTGAAAGCATCTCTATATCTGCACCTACTTCCACGAACTTTGTTCCTTCATCTTCTCCTGAACCTTCCGTGAGTGAGGGTGTGAGTGAAACTGTCAAACCTTCTGTGAGTGAGATTGTCAAATCTATAGAAGTTTCACTTCCTAGGAAGATTAGGGTTGATCTAGTTGAGTTTAAACCTAAAGAGTCTACCCTTTCAAAGGACAAGATGCATGATAAACCTGCTTGGGTTTGTCATTTTTGTGGAAAGTCTGGACACATTCGTCCTAACTATTATAAGTTTTAAGCTGCTAAGAGAGCAAACAAACCAAAAGTGCTTGTGCCTAAAGCACAAGATCCTATGGCACTCATTGATGAATTGGTAAAGGCATTAAACCTTTATTCTAATCCTGGAGTTGGAAATCACTCGAACGTGAATAGGAACTCCAATGCTCGTGGTACATCTAAAAGGTTTTGGATGCAAAAGACTTGACCTAATTAAGTCTTTCTGACATGGTCCTTGTGCTTCATTGCTATTCTCTTTTGTGACCATTGTTCTTTGGTTTTTGTGTTTTTTGTTTCTAGGATTTGCATTGCATAACATTCATGCATTTTATTCTAGGACTTATTTGTTTTCTCTTTAAAAAAAAAAAAAAGGAGAAAAGCAAATTGTGCTTGACACTATTTTCTTGGTTTTTGAAAACAAGGTTGGTCAATCTATTTACTCATAACATGTCTTGTGTACCTTGTTTAGCTTTGATGAGCTTATTTATTGCACTTTACTAGTTGAAGCTTTGTAGTGCATATTGTGTGGGAAAGATGTTTATGGTGTTTATCACCTTGTCTTAATCTTAAAGTCACATGTTATTTGACTGTTGGACTTGATCCTTTTGAGAAAGGCATAAATAACCATCTCACCACTGTTCACTAGCCAATTATGAACACTTTAGTGCATATCATAAGATTTTGTGCTCGAGAAAGTGTAGCACATGCATAAAAAGAACATAAGGTGTAGCCTTAATCAATTGCTTAATGTTTAAAATTGATATGTACTATGAGGCTTGATGCCAAACTCACATAATTAAAACTGGTGTGTACTATTAGGCTTGATGCCAATTTACATAATTATGAGGCAAAATTCAAGAAACTTACATGATTGAAAGCTTATGTTCTAGGAGATGTGGGAGTTATATGATGTAACTCTTTAGGTGATAGTCTCTTTTGAATTCTATGTGATGGATTTTGTAGACTTTGTGATTGATTGCTATTCATATATCACCTCACATGTATCTCAAGCTTTTGCGAGTCTGCACATACTACACAAGTTACTCTTTGCTAAACACTATACATGTTATTGTGTGTATTTCTGGTCTGACTAACGAAGTTTGAAAATACCTTGAGTATTATGCAAAACATTCTTTCTACTTGAAAATTAAAGGGAGATTGATTGAAATTCTCTTTAGAAAACTGGGATTAAAACTTGGGTTTTTGAAAAAGCATTTCATTTCATATTCATACATTTTATTCTTCATATTTTAATGCTTTGAGGAGTTGTGCCTAATATGTGTTTATTCTTTTTCAAAATTGTGTTTTTCTCAAAAATTTTTGTGAGCCTTTGCCTGTTTCGATCGATCCATTCTATTTTTCGATTGATCAAAAATGTGCTTAAATTCTTTTTAAAAGTCTCAGATTGTTCCGATCGATCGAATATCGTGAATCATGTTTTTTAAAATACTGTTCTTGACTTTTTTAAAGTCACTTTTTCAAAATTTTTCAAACCTTTTTCTCTCTCTCCAACTCGGCAAGGCTCCACAGCGATTTTTTTGTCGTTTTCTCCAAAATTTTTTGCAAGATTTCTCTCTCCTAAAGCCAGTATGTCCATATTACCCTTCCTTTTGATGTTATTTTCTCATTTCATGCATTTTTCATGCATTTTAATTTGGGATTTTCGGACTATACATAATTTGGGGTTTTTGATGAATCAAGCCTTATTTTATGAAATTGATCAATGGGTTTTGTTGGTATATGGGTATATTCATGATCTATAATGGTTAATTTGATCAATTTTTTTGATCAATTTTGTGATTTGTGAAAAATTGAAAATTCTAGGGCTTGAAATTGATCCGATTTGGGTTTGTTCAATTGGGTTCAATTGATAAAATTGGCTTGTCGTTTTGATAAAATTGGTCATTCTAATTTGTTTTCAACACTGTGTGATGATCAATTTATCAATTTGTTTCAAAAATTCAAGTGTTTTTCAAATTTTTTAGGGTTTTTGTTAGAAATCCTATGCTCAAGCCAATTTATAAAATTGAACTTAATTTGAACTTTGTTTACTGCATAGTACATGCATCATGACATTGTATTTATTCATGCATCATATAGATTTTTGTTCTATATTTTTTTTGTGCTAACTTGCAGTCTGCTCTTGGTTTTGTTTTTTATTTTGTTCTTTGGGTTTTCTCCTGTGTCTTTGTCCTTTCTTTAGCATCATGCCTAGGAAGACTAGGGCTCGTAGGTCTGTTCCCTTACCTTCTCCTCCCCACCTTCTTTTGACCGTGAGAAGTTTCCAAGTGAGAAAAACCAAGAGATTTTTGAGAAGCTGAACCTTAGGAGAAAGATTTGGGCTGAGCGTTCTGTTCTTTTAGATAAGCTTGATCTTGCAATTAGGGCAAATTTTGAGCGTCGGGGCTGGTTACCTTTGCTGGATGTTTCTGATCCTCCTCCTCTAGCTACCTTGATTAGAGAGTTCTTTTCGAATATCTTTATCCACGTCTATGATTCCAACACTTTAGTAAAGAGTTGGATACGAGGTGTAGAATACACCATTACTCCTACTGTAGTGGCTGATGCTCTAGGGTACTTGTGGTCCAGCACCCTATCTATCCTTATAATGTGTCTCCTCCTTTGAGTGATGTCATGTCATACATCACTGGGTCTTCTATCCAGTGGGGTTTTGATCCTAGGATTACCACTATTGAGCTATTTGAGTTGCATTATCTTTTCTTTAGGATAGCCTGTCACTTTATCTGACCAATTTCTCATCTTCACACCATTCCTCTTGAGCGTGTGTGTTTTTGTAGCTTTTGTTATTAATGCTCCTATTAGTTTTTCTCATTTATTTCTTCGTTCTTTGAAAGATGTTTATAGGAGTTCATCTTCTTCTCATGCCCTTGTTCATCCTATTTTCATTTATAGGATTTTGCTTTATCTTGATCTTAGTGTTTTCCCTTCCTCTGAGCCCGTTTATATTATTGATCCCATAGGTGCATCTTTTCTTCGTCAGAGGGCTGCTCATCTTCGAGTTGGCTTAAACACCCTAAGTTTGAGCCTTTTGGTAGCACACCTCCTTCTTCTTCTTCTACAAGTCCTGCTGTTGAGGATGTTCTTGATCCTGATGGTGATGTTGTTGTTGCTGATGTTCCTCCACCTCCTTCGGATGACTTTGATATTCGTCGTACCTTGGAGACTGTCCTGATCGTTCAGGCGGCTCATAGTCATATTTTTGTGGACTTGCTTGACGAGATTCGTGCTCTGCCAGCAGATTTAGCACATCTGCGTTCACCCTCACCACCTCCTTTTGATGATGGCGTGTGATTGTCCTTTGGCATTCCGTCACAAAAAGGGGAGTAGAGTTTTGACATTTAGAGGAGTTTTTGTAGTTAAGGGAGTTTATTTTTGTTTTAGAGTTAGTGGAGATATTAGATTGTATCTAGGTGCTTCACTTTGTATATCATTTTGGGCTATTCATGTTAGGGGGAGTTATATTGTTTTGTTATACANGGGGAGTTATATTGTTTTTGTTATACATGATTGATATACATGATTCTTGTTTCTTTTGATTCACTGCTTATTGATTTATATTTATGAGTTATTCATTGATATATGTCTTTATTATGTGTTGTGTGAAACATACAAGAATGTTATACTTGTTGATTAAATGTTTTCTGTCACACATGCGTTTATGCGTTTGTTGAGTGTTTCAGGAATATACAGGTTGATTCAATTGAGCTGCTGCCTACAGTTGCAACTGATGGATAGTAGTTAGGATTAAATTTGAGTTTATGAGCATTATTTTTGTAAAGGGCTTTTCATTGTAAACTTTGAGTTTTTAATTTGTGTTTTGTCACGGATTGCCAAAAGGGGAGTTTGTTAGGTTCTAAAGACTTAGGATTCATGTATTTAGAACTCTATTGTGTAATGTTGGTAAACCATGATCAAAACAATATGTTTAGTCTTGTTTAGGCTTGCTCAAAGTTGTGTAATTCATGTAAAGTTAGAATTGAATGGCTGCAGATGCATTGGTGCATTTCGGCCTAGCTCGATCGATCGAAAGTTAGACTCGATCGATCGAATCTCGGGCAGAATGTTTTTCTGCAGAATTTTCCAACTCAGCCCTACCTCATTAAACGTTTTGGGTTTTCTAATTTTACCCTAGGTATAAAAGGCAAAACCCTAACCATGTTTTTGAAAGTTGTTCTGAGTGTATTGTTGCTCATACTTTGCGGTTTGTGTGAATCTCTTGTGAGATCCTTGAGGAGCTTTCCTTCACATAAACTTAGGGTTTTCTAGGTAGAGATTACTTCAACACCTTGATGATCAACTTAGTTGCTGCCATTGGAGCTAAAAGAATAACAAGCGTGGGTGCTTGTACTTGGTAGAGAATCCAAGAAAGAAGGAGTCCGTGGATTCGGAACTTGCACGTGATCGTGTCAGTAAGTTCTACTGGTGGGTAGCATTAGGAAGTCAAGCGGGGAGCTTGTAAGTCCTTTTGTATGAACTTCGATTTTTTCGCATAGTGGATTCAGGTTTACCTTGAGGATAGCTAGGTTAAATCCTCCCCAGATTTTTACCGTGTGGTTTCCTGGGTCGTCATATCATTGTGTTATTTACTTTTCTGCTGCTTTATATTCTTGATATGATTGTATGTTTGTGATAACCTAAAATTGCATAAATTGACTAAGTTAATCACTTGGCTAATTAACTAGGTTAATCTGGTTTGTTTAAGGGGTCTAAAACTGTTCAGAACAAAAACAAAAACTAAAGAAAATAACAACCTAACATGCTTTAAAACAGAAAGCTACTAAGCCGTAGGTTACCTATACATAAGCAAAGCAAGAAAAAAAAAAAAGAATTAAAACAAGAAAATGAAAAAAAAAAAAAAGGGTTTATAGCTCAATACCTCAAACAAGAAGCTTTTCATGCTTGATTTTGACTGTTTCTCTCAGTCAATCTGTTCACAATCAAATACAAAAGTGATTAGTAATTTTAAAACTCGAAGATCAAGCCTAGAAAAGGCCCCAATCAGAAAATATTGACTTAAGGATGTTTAGTGAAAAACTTCTGCTTTGATTCACTATTTCTAGTGAATCTTATGTTTTTCCTTAGGATTTTTTGTGTGTCTTTTTTAAATATACCATGTAAGGCTTTATATAGTTGAAAAATGGGAGTTTAGAACAGCTCCCAGAAGATGTAAGATTCATTCCAAACCTCAGCTTTAATGCAAAAAAACTTGCATTTCATAGCTTTTGGAACTCTAGCTGCGTATGTAGGCCTGTGTATGCATATGCATACATGAAACCTACATCTGCATACACGTGTATACGTATACAGCCCTAGGGTTTTTGTGACCTTTATTTTCCAAAAATAGCTTTAATTTATTCATAAAAGAGCTATATTTTCCATAAAACCTTCATCAAGTCAATTTATAATCTGATCGGCTCTAAACCAACCTTGGGTTTTAGAATTTTACCATCATTGGGCTTGAGTCGTAAGGGGTATAAAATGTGGTGTCTATAAGAGCATAAACAAAATCTGATAACCTAACATGCTTAAAATGATAAAGAAAATCTAAGCTAAGCAAACATATTATAACACAACTAAACAAGAAAAATACAAACAAAACAAGAATCAAATCAAGAAAAGGCTAAGAAAAGGAACAAGAAGTTTAGAACTTATAACTCAAAAAACAAAAGCTCATTGGCTTGATTTTGACTGTCCCCCTCAGTTAAATCTATCACAAACTGTTAGGACATATGTGTTTTCACTTATTAAGAACATATATCACTTATTTATGTAAATTGACTAATCCTTTGACAAAACGCATTATACTTGTAATTGGGTAGTTCTAAGTGTTTTTAATACTTCAAGAAACAAGGTTTTAAGGTCAAGTGTTGAAGTCATCAAGTCTGTCCAAGAAAAAGTAAGCTAAAGTGCAATTTCATTAAAACTCGACACCTGCTCAATAGCTACCTCGACACCTGCTATCTGTCGAGATTTAAAATTTCAAATTTTCTGATCTGATTTTCTTGGGATCCGTGAATATGCTTTTGGGTCTTCTTTTCTCCAAACCTTAAACATATAAAAGGATTTTTTTAAGAGTCGTCAAGTGTGACACAAGTTGCAAACTCATTGAGCAATCTCTGTTCAAGCAAATTGTGATCAAAAGACGAAGTTCTTGACCTAGTTCATCTTCTCTAAAGAAGTTGCTGTGTATTTGCACCAAAGGGTTTTGTGACCAAGTATCTTCCTGATCTTCATCGTGTAGGATGAACTGAAGAACTTTGCAGCCAACCTTTCTTCCTTAAGTTGGTGTTTTGAAGTCGCGTACTGCGATTCGCGCATTGGTTAGTCACGTACTTGGGAGCCGTGCATCAAAGGTGGGAACTGTCGCTACAGATTAAGTACAATTGGGTATTGGGATAAGGGTTCAACTGTAGGTTGGTAAGGTACTTGAGATTTCTTTACTTGTAACCGCTTGATTTGATAATAGTGGAGTTTTGGGAGTGGTGACCTGAAAATCATCCGGTAGGGTTTTTGCCGTGAGGTTTTTCCCCATTCGTAAACAAATCACCATGTCATTTAATTTTCGCTACATATTTAGTTATTTGGTGATTTGTTTGTGCTTTCACATATTTGCATGCTAAATTGATTAATTAATAACTTGACTAATTAATTAATTGGTTTAATCACAAGGGGTCATTCAGATTATGGCCTATCACAAACAAATAAGAAAGTGATTAGTAATCTTAAAACTCCAAGATCAAGGCCAGAAAAAGCCTCAATCAAAAAAATATTGATTTGAAGATGTTTTGTGAAAAACTCCATTTTTTATTAATTATTTCTAGTGAATCTTCTATTTTCCCTTAGGATTTTCTATGTGTTTTGAAAAACTACTATGTATGACTTTATGTTAGGACATATGTGTTTTCACTTGCTAAGAACATATGTCACTCATTTATGTACATTGGCTAAATCCTTTGACAAAACGCACTCTACTTGTAATTGGGTAGTTCTAGGTGTTTTTAATACTTCAAGAAATAAGGTTTCAAGGTCAAGTGTTGAAGTCATCAAGTCTGTCCAAGAAAAAGCAAGCTGAAGTGCAAATTCATTAAAACTCGACACCTGCTCAATAGCTACCTCGACACCTGCTATCTGTCGAGATTTATAAAATCAGATTTTCAGATCTGATTTCCTCAGGATCGTGAATATGCTTTTGGGCCTTCTTTTCTCCAAACCTTATACATATAAAATGATTGTTTTAAGAGTCGTCAAGTAACACACAAGTTGCGAAAAGCATTGAGCAATCTCTATTCAAGCAAATTGTGATCAAAGACTAAGTTCTTGACCTAGTTCATTTTTTCTGAAGAAGTTGTTGTGTATTTGCACCAAAGGGTTTTGTGACCAAGCATCTTCCTGATCTTCATCGTGTAGGATGAACTGAAGAACTTTGCGGCCAACCTCTCTTCCTTAAGTTGGTGTGTTGAAGTCGCGTACTAGGATCCGCGCATTGGTTAGTCACGTACTTGGGAGCCGTGCATCAAAGGTGGAAATTGTCACTACAAATCAAGTCCAATTGGGTATTGGGGTAAGGGTTCAATAGTAGGTTGGTAAGGTACTTGGGATTCTTTTACTTGTAACCGCTTGATTTGATAATAGTGGAGTTTCGGGAGTGGTGACCTGAAAATCACCCGGTGGAGTTTTTGCCGTGAGGGTTTTCCTCATTCGTAAACAAATCACCGTGTTATTTAATTTTTGCTGCATATTTAGTTTTTGGTGATTTGTTTGTGCTTCCATGAAATTGCATGATAAATTGATTAATTAATAACTTGGCTAAGTAATTAATTGGTTTAATCACAAGGGGTCATTCAGATTGTGGCCTATCAATTGGTATCAGAGCAGGCACACTCTGATTAGGTTTAATCTTTGCTGTGTTGATCCATTGACCCCTGCTTGTCATGGATAGAGGACAGTCATTAATTATACCTCCTTTGTTTGATGACATTAACTATGCATACTGGAAAGTACGCATGAGAGCTTTCTTGCAGTCTTTAGATGAGAAAGTGTGGCAAGCTGTAGAGATTGGCTGGACCAACCCAAAAGAAGAACCGGCCGATTGGGATGACGCAAAGATCAAGGCGGCTAACTTCAACAGCAGAGCGTTAAATACCCTATTTAGCGTAGTCACCAATGAGGAGTTCAAGAAGATATCCTCAACTGAAACTGCTAAGGAGGCTTGGACCATCCTCCAGACAACCTATGAAGGAACAAAGGCTGCCAAAGATTCAAAGGTTCAGAGGCTCACTATAAGCTTTGAAGAAATTAAGATGGAGGAGGATGAGTCGTTTGATGAATTCTATGCCAAGCTAAAGGACATAGTGAACTTAGCCTTCAATCTTGGGGAAACCATCCCTGAACCCAAGGTTGTAAGGAAGGTGCTTAGATCTCTACCTGAGAGATTCCATGCCAAGATTACGGCAATAGAAGAATCAAAGGATATGGACAAAATTCCTTTGACTGAGCTAGTTGGAAACTTGCAGACCTACGAGCTAGAACTATCTAGGATTGGCAAAACGGGTAAAGGCAAGAGCATGGCCTTGAAGGCAAAGAGCAGTGATACAGATGAGTTTTCCGATGATGAAGATTCCAAGATGAAGTCCTACATTACAAGGCAGTTTAAGAAGTTTATGAAGAATGCCGATGGGAGGAACTTCGACAAGGATCGCAGACAATCCAGTTCTTCTCAGTTTAAGAGCCAAGACAAAGGGAAGAAGGATACTACGGATGGCGGTCAGTACACTGTTCCGGCTGGACCAAAGTGCTTTGGATGTCATGGATTCGGTCACATGAAGCATGAATGCCCAACATATCTCAAGAGCATTAGGAAGAGTAAGGCACTTGCTGCAACCTTGAGTGACACTGAGCCCGAAGATGATTCTGACAATGAGGATGACGGAATCTTAAATGCCTTCACTGCGACAGTCAATCCTACTGAAGGGATTGTTGAAGAAGTGGATGAAGAAGAAGAACTGGTGGAGTCCAAATTTGAGAAAATGGATGATCAAGATGATATCCATTTAGCCTATAAGAAGCTTTACAAGCCCTCTGAGAAGCATGAGAAATTGTATAGGCTAGTAACCAAGAAGCTCAGTGATGTGGAACTTGATCGTGAAGAGTTGTCCACAAAGTTTGATGAGGCGAATCAAACTATTGGAGCACTGAGGTTTGAGAACAAGTTTTTGGCTGAGAAGACCAAGAAGCTTGAAACTGAGCTATTTCAAGTTAGAGCTCAATTGGAGGGGACTTCAAGTGCAAAGCTTAATGAGATGCTGAGCAATTAGAAAACTGCTTCGGATTGAACAGGCTTAGGGTATGGTCTTTCTATCTCTAATACTACTTCTACTAGTAATACTATTTTTGTTTCTCTTACTATTAACACTGAAATTGAAAACACTGATGTTAAAATTGAATTAGCTAGTGAGAACTTAGACAAGGGTAAATCTATCTTAGGAGCACCCCCTAATCAAGATAAGAAAGATGCTAAAAACCCTAGGGCTAAGAAGGCTAACTCTCAAAAGTCTAAACAAAAGAAGCAGCATCTCTGTCATCATTATGGAGCTGCTGGTCATACTCGATTAAATTGCTATAAGTGGCTAACCACTCAATAGAGCAACGGCATGATATCATCTGGAAGCCAAAATCAGCTTCAATCGTCTCTTGCTCCTCTTGTAGATCTTCTGAAAGCCCTCATGTTCCTTTCGAATTTGAATGGTTTCAATTCTTCCCCCTAACCACCTGTTCAAAGGTTCAACCAAGGGAAATGTTTTTCCAAGGTGTGGAAGAAAAAGGACTCTAAGTGATTTCATCATTTTCTTTTCCCTTCTTGCTTTTCTTGTTTGTTGCATTGCTTGTGTGTTTTGTATTTTTTTTTAGTCAGTCTAGTTTTATGCTTTGTTTTATTTAACATGTTTTTGTGTGTTTACTTTCAGTTTTGTTTACTTTTGTTTTTAATATAAAAAAAAAAATATAAAAAAAATTGAAAAATACAAAAATAGTGTGTTTTGTGTACTTTGGTACTTGTGTACCTTGGATGGCCATTGAAACAAAGTTTCTAAACTTTGTATCTTTTGTAGCTTACATGAGCATCTCTATGCACAACTAAACAAGTGAGCTTTGTGGCTCTTGTTTGTGATGAGTAAAATTAAGTTATCTCTTAAACTTAACACTCGTATCACTTTTTTTGACGGGTAGGACTAGAAAATTCTAAGAGAAAGACATAAATAACCATCTCACCACTGTTGCCCGTCAATCATAAATGACACCTGTATGCTTCGGCATAGCAAAAGTGCAGTGTTATAGACACCTGTATGCTTCGGCATAGCAAAAGTGCAGTGTCAAAGACATTCGTATGCTTCTGCATAGCAAAAGTGCGATGTCAAATGCTTAACATCTTGGGTATTTCTTTTCTCTCTTTTTATGCCCATGTATGGTATGCTAAAAATAAAAGAAAATATGCAAAGAAAATAAAAAGCAAAAAGATTAAAAATGCTTTAAATGTAGTTGCAAGCGTGTATTCTAGGAGATGTGGGAGTTATAGAGTGTACCTCGAAAGTGATAGTCCCCATCAAACAGTTATGATTGTGTGTGAGTTAAAGTTATTTTCTCATATCTCAGATCGTCATAACATGTATACACATATGCAATCTTGCGATGTTTTTCACACACAACACTCAATATTCTTTACTACTTTTGATACATGTGCAGGTACAATGTGATTTGGCCATCACAAGTGTTTACATGTGCTAATGTATGCTCACTATACTGTCTTGACTTGTTTTTCAAAAATAAAATTGGTTAGACTTGTTTAATGTGTGTGTGTGTTTTTAAGGATCCATGTACTTAATTCCTTATTGAGAGATGATTTTGAGAGCTTTATATGTTGATTGGATCAATGGTTGAGGTGTATGTTGGATTGCATTAATGTCTATGTTTTTCTCTTCTTGAAAAACTGCTTTTTTAACCTGGCTTGACACCTCCTCGATACCTCCTCGATACCTGGTTATCTGTCGAGCTTCTCAAGCCTTTTTCTTATCACAATCTCGACACCTCTTCGACACTTGATGGATCGATCGAGAAAGTTCCTGTCTCCTTGATACCTGGTCGATCGATCGAGCTTCTGTGCTTTGAAACTAGTTCTTGTTCTTTAACACCTATCGATACCTGCAGTTGTCGATGGCAATTTTCCTCGACACCTCCTCGACAGTTTCCTCGATACCTCTCGACACCTCAGCTGTCAAGATTTACTGAAGTGTCTATATAAGGATTTGTCGCGATTCAGGCTTCATTCCCTCGATCTCTCTCGATCTATCCGTGGTTGTTCATCTCCCAAACACCCTTTTCTCTCAAATCTTCAAATCCTCTTGTTTTTCTGTCTTCCCTTGGTTTCAATCACTTGGTATGTTCATTTTTCCCTTCATTTCTCATGCATTTCATGTTTTGAAACCTAGTTTTTGGGATTTTTGGAAATTTTTGGGGTTTTTCGAAATTAATGAGTTTTTCTTGAAATTTTGGGTTGGGTTTTCACTTAAATGTTTTCAAAATGTCATACATTGCATTCCATGTGCATTAGAATGATATTTACATGCATTTAGATGTGTGCTCTATGTTTGTGTGTTGGTAGGATTGGATTGGGCTGAGCCCATGATGTTTTTCAATTTGCATGTCACATGATCATGCATTCCCATGCATACGTACTTCTTGTTCATAATATTTGATATATATGAACTGTGTTGGGACTTTTCTGATTGTCTCCCTCTCTATCTCTTTCTCCTTCTTTTACGCTAGTAGTGTCTATGGCACCCAAACGTAAATCCACTCCGGCTCGGAACCCTCTGCGTTCTAGAGCTTCCTCTTCTTCTGATTGTGCTCCTCTTAACCTTCGGTTCCGTGATGGAGATGCCCACAAGGCATTTTCGGAGAACTTTTCTCGACGAGGTATTCATTCGGAACGCCAAGTCATTCTGACAGACTTCGCCGACACTAACCTTCCCTTTGTCATTCACAGTAGGGGATGGGAGTCACTGTGTGACGTCTCGGTCACTTGTCCTCTTGTGCTGATTCAGGAGTTTTACTCCAACATGCACGGGATAGATCGTTCAGTACCTCTCTTTTTCATTTGCATTTGAGGTACGTGCATCCTTGTCACACCGCAGCTAGTTGCAGATATGCTTAGGGTTCCTAGGATAGAGTTTCCTGACTATCCTTCTTATGAGCGTTTGAGGACTGTGTTCAAAGATGAGCTCATTTCTGCCTTTTGTCAGTGCCCTGCTGATTGGGGTGAGCATTAGTACACATCATGTAGGCCTTTTACTAAAGGTCCTAGATTCCTAAACATGGTGATGACATTTGTACCTTTATCACAGACCCTCGTGCTCAATTTTTGTTATCTCTTTTAGAGTATCTTACTATAGATTTTCCCTCTCACTTTATCTTTTCTATCATAGATGTTCATCTTGATTCGGTGTCCCGTGATAAGCTTATCTTTCCTTCCGCTATCACGAGGATTTTACGCCATATTTCTATTCCCTTTCTTGTGTCCGACCACTTCACACACATCTGTGCTATAGATGCCGCTACCGTAAAACGTAGTGAGGCTCAGTTTAGGTCGAGACAGACGAATTCCACTCCTCCCTCCTATTCAGCTCCATCCAGATCTGCTCCACCTACATTTGCTCCTTCTTCCTCTTCGGGTGATGGATCTTTTGGAGACGTCATGGCACAGCTGTAGTGCATGGATGCTCGCCTCGATACACTCTCCTCCGAGTTGTATCAGGTGAATGTTCATGTTGGTTGTATTGCACGACGGCAGGCGACCATGGGTGGTTTTGCTCTAGAGGCTACTCCTTCACCACCTTCTCCAGCGGCTTCAGACTCTGAGGATGTTGATGATGATGACGCTTCGGATGATGATGATGGAGATGCTAGCTCTACTGATGAGATGTCTATATGACACTCTACCCTTTGTCACTCGTGACAAAAAGGGGGAGTAGTTTTGAGTTATGAGAGTAGTCATCTTAGGGGGAGAGTTAGTATAGGACATTTTTGATAAGGGGAGTGTTGATATTTTGAGAAATATAGTGAGGTTTTGATGTATTTTTTCTTTTCTATTCTTTATAGATACATTGATCTTGTATATGAGGTCTTTTGACCAGTTTTACATACATTGTACTTATTTTCTTTATATATGGATGTATGTTTCTTTTACCTCTCTCTTTATGCGTTGTTTCTTTTCTATCTTTATACACATGTTCTTTATACTTGTATGCTATCTATTATTTCTGTTTCACACAAGATGCCTTGATGAGTTTTGTTTAAAGTGTTTCAGAAATACAGGTTGTCAAAGTCTACTTGTCATAAATTCTCTTCTTGCAAAGTTTTTCAGGAGTCTGTGTTAGGATAGATTTTATTGTATTCAATAAGTGACTATGAGTTTAGTGATTTATGACTTCTCTCATATGTTCATTTGTTTGTTATGGTTTTATCACGGATTGCCAAAGGAGGAGATTGTTAGGACATATGTGTTTTCACTTGCTAAGAACATATGTCACTCATTTATGTAAATTGGCTAAATCCTTTGACAAAACGCACTCTACTTATAATTGGGTAGTTCTAGGTGTTTTTAATACTTTAAGAAACAAGGTTTCAAGGTCAAGTGTTGAAATCATCAAGTCTGTCCAAGAAAAAGCAAGCTGAAGTGCAAATTCATTAAAACTCGACACTTGCTCGATAGCTACCTCGACACCTGCTATCTGTCGAGATTTATAAAATCAGATTTTCTGATCTGATTTCCTTGGGATTCGTGAATATGCTTTTGGGCCTTCTTTTCTCCAAACCCTAAACATATAAAATGATTATTTTAAGAGCCGTCAAGTGACACACAAGTTGCAAAAAGCATTGAGCAATCTCTGTTCAAGCAAATTGTGATCAAAGACGAAGTTGTTGACCTAGTTCATCTTCTCTGAAGAAGTTGCTGTGTATTTGCACCAAAGGGTTTTGTGACCAAGCATCTTCCTGATCTTCATCGTGTAGGATGAACTGAAGAACTTTGCAGCCAACCTCTCTTCCTTAAGTTGGTGTGTTGAAGTTGCGTACTGGGATCCGCGCATTGGTTAGTCACGTACTTGGGAGCCGTGCATCAAAGGTGGAAATGGTCACTATAGATTAAGTCCAATTGGGTATTGGGGTAAGGGTTCAACTGTAGGTTGGTAAGGTACTTGGGATTCTTTTACTTGTAACTGTGTGATTTGATAATAGTGGAGTTTCGGGAGTGGTGACCTGAAAATCATCCGGTGGGGTTTTTGCCGCGAGGTTTTTCCCCATTCGTGAACAAATCACTGTGTTATTTAATTTCCGCTGCATATTTAGTTTTTGGTGATTTGTTTGTGCTTCCACAAAATTGCATGATAAATTGATTAATTAATAACTTGGCTAAGTAATTAATTGGTTTAATTACAAGGGGTCATTCAGATTGTGGCCTATCACTTTATATGGTTAAAAAATTGGGGTTTGGAATGGTTTCTAGACGATGTAAAATACATTTCAAACCTTACACTTAATGCTAAAAAACTTGTCTTTCATAGTTTCTAGAACCCTAGCATGTGTGCGCAAGCTTGTGTACGAGTACGCATTTATAAGATCTGTGTATGCATGCATAAGACCTGCATACGCAGCTTGAGGACATGTGTATGCATACAACCCTAGGGTTTCTTAGCCTTAATTTTCCATAAATAGATTTATTTAGTTCATAAAAAAGTTAAATTTTTCCAAAAACACCCTCCTCAAGTCAATTTCAATCTAATTGAGCTTTAAACCAACCTTAGGCCTTAGAATTCCAACATCATTGGAGATTGGGGGTCCGAGTCATAAAGGGTACAAAATGTGGTGTTTACAACATCTTATTTAGTTTGTCTTACTTGTTTGTCTTTTGAATTTTTTTTTTCAATTGAAACAAATTCTAAAGATATGAGACTTTTTATTTTTTATTTTTTATTTATTGAAATAAAAAGCATAAACATAAACACAAACAACAATAACAAAAATATAAAAATATATTTTACAATAAGGACAAGAGTAGTGATAGTCCTAGTACTCTAAGGGCACCGTTTTATAATTTATAGATACTTAGTTCTTAGCCCAAAAGACAAAGGACAAAACCCCACCACTTGGTATGTTTGAAGATTTCAATATTTTCCGAAGTTAAATTAATTTGAACCATGTAGATTAATACAAGGGCATGTCATAATTCACACATCTTATTTAGTTTGTTTTACTTGTTTGTCTTTTGAATTTTTTTAATTGAAGCAAATTTAAAATAAATAATATTCTAACTTAAATTCCAAAGATATTAGACTTTTTTTTTTTATTGAAAAGAAACATAAACATAAATTTTACAATAAGGACAAGAGTAGTGATAGCCCTAGCTAGTACTCTAGGGGCACTGTTATATAATTTATAGACACTTAGTTCTTACCCCTAAAAGACAAAGAAAAAACCTCATTAAACTACATCTTTCCTCTATGATATATATCACTTGCTTTGGTTAATCCTGACTACTGCTGACATAGAGGTGGCTACTCCACTTGGAGTAGTGCTCATGTCAAGCTTGTTTCTTATTTTTGCATCAATCAGCCCTTCAGCATCTTCACATGTCATTGCTTTGCCCATTGGCAGTCTTGTAGTGGTATCCTACTCAAAGAATATATATGTTTATCAAGGTACACTTCCATAAAATCTATGAAAAAATGATGGAATGTGGTTGTGAGCTTTAAATGTAAAATTTTTTAATATGAGAGAGATAAAAGTTCCATTAAAGGTGGATTTTTTTATTATTAAAAATGGATTCTTCTCTATAGTTGAAATTTGCGTTTATTATTAGGTTCATGTTGCATCAGTGAAGGTCTCTAAACATTTTTAAAAAAAATATGCTTATAGCGCTTTTTAACATTTTCCTACTCAAACATACACACTCATTAAAAAAAAAACATTGTCACCCATGTAGGCTGTAACTTGGTCATCATGGAAAAAAATCAGTAGTGCACAAAAATTAATTACCGCTAGGACATCATAGAGAGTAGTCTTATTCTTATCACGCATTATGCGAGGGTTAACATTAGCAGCAGATTGTGCCATGGAAGCCACTCCACTAGGTGTTATTTCATTAGTCCCAATGGCTCTCATCTCAGCAGCTTGTATTGCAACAGCATCACCTTGATCAACTGATTTGTAACCACATGAAAGAGTAGTGGCCTCACCAATTGATATGGAATCTCGATTAAGAACATTTCCTGGATACTTAAGTGGCACATCTGGGGTAACATAACGCCCCAAAACCTGTAGGTTCACAAAAATACGTACACGCACTATAGATTTTTTTTAGTGCTAACAATATTGCTAAATCTAAAACCAATAAAAATAAGAAAATAATTACTTGGTGATAAAATGTGATTAATGGACAGTAATTGAAATTCTCAGAAGGCTATGAATAAAATGATTAAATACAAGAATTCTTGTAATATATATATATATATATTAGTAGGTAATACTGAGAGAAAATCTAATTAGAATTCAATTAGAGTCTAATTTGCATCATGTGTTCTATCTAATCTAAGTTTTAAATTTTTGTGCAAAGTGAGTTAATTTAGTGTAAAAATTAGATTTCACTTAGAGTTTAATCTTGCGTCACATGTTTCACCTAATCTAAATTTTTTATTTTTTTGTGCCAAATGAGTTAATTTAATATAGAAAACGAGGAGTTTAATATAAATAAATCATAAAAAACCTAATCATATAACTAAAAACAATTCAAATTTGTAAATAATTTATGTAATATACCATGACTATGTATGGTCCATTACTAACTAGGTTATCTATATATATATATATATAAAACCATAGTTTAGAGAAAATTCAATTAGAATCAAAATTGGATTTTGCTTTTGTTAGCTTTCCATACAAATTAAATTTTTAGATTTTTGTTATTATTTTTTCTCTTAACTAATGAGCATATTTTTTATACAGTTTTTATTTAGATATTTGTATGCAAAGATATTGAACGTAATAAACTGTAATTGAGCTGAACGATCTCATATACCTATCCTCATTCAATTTAAGAGATATTATTTGACTAATTTATTATTTTATTTTGTGTTGTATTTAGTAGAATTTCACAAAAAATAATTGTGAACTGATATTGTATATGTAGATCTGATAGTAATTTTCAAAATTATATACGTAAAAATAATGAAATGAGAAACTTGGAATATCATGAAAATTGTAAGAAAAAACTATTTTAGTATCTGCAAATGTAATGGTCAAACTATGTCCTATATATTTAATAATCCCAGCTAATATCAATAGCACCACTACAATTCATCATTCCCGTGCGTAAACATGGGTTACATATTAGTAATTTAATAATCGATCTGATTGTTGAATTGTTAAGGAGAAAAAAATATATCAATATACATGAGAAAAAAAAATGTATATATATAAATAGCTAAAACTTAGAGAAAATCTAATTAAATTTTAATTGGATTATAAATTTTGCATCGCATGTCGTGTAAAAATTGAAGAATTCAAATTCAATTAGATTCTCAATTGGATTTTAATTGGAGTCTAAATTTGTGCTATGTGTCCGTCTAATTTTTTATTTTTTCAAGCAAATGAATTATCGGGTGAAAAAATTTAAAGAGTGTAAATCCAATTAAATTCTAAATCTCACACACACGCGCATGCGCACACACACACACACACACACACATATAATGACAAATCATTAAATATTTTAGAAATGTTTTAAATGTGTATAAGCTAATATCATGTATAATTTGAATATCTTAAAAAAAAAAGTATAAAATGTATAAATTGAATAATAGAATTGTAATTATTTTTAGTTGTACCTGTGCATATGTACGAGGTTAAACTAGTTTATATAATATGTTGTGATTAATTAGTATCAAATCAAATAATTTTTTATTTTGTATTTTAAAATTCGACATATATATTATAAATATGATATTAGTGCCAAATTAACTAAATAAAATAAAATTTTCAATTATTTTTTACATTGTGTTTTTTATATCACACTCTAATAATAATCATGTCAATACGTAAAAGAACCATGCATGCTAAATTGCTAATAAACATGTACATGTAATATTACTCAATTAAAAAAATATGAAGAGCAAATTAAATTAACCTGTCCATCAACTTCTTCAGTGATGACACGGGTACCACCTACTTGAGTTTCTTGTACAGTGACACCTTCATTTCTGGCAATATCAGTGGCTTCATGATGGCCAGCAGCACCGACCCTCTCATTCACAGACGCAGCAATTTTCTTCACAGCTGCAGGGCGTGGCCTTTTGGATTTGTCCCAAAACCATGTTCTCAGCAGCTTGCATGGTGGCTGCATGCGTCTTGTACGTGGTGCAATGGGTTTTGATGCCAAATCACCAGAAACACTGAAAACGTCGCCGTATTTAATGGCTTCTTGCTTAGAAGAACGACTACTTTGGTAGTCACGAGGTCTTTGTGGTTGTCCCTGGCTCATGATGATGGTAAATTTGGTCAGTTTTTGAGTCAAAGAGAGAGAGAGAGGCTGTGCTTGTTGATGAAGAGGTGGATTAGTCATGGAGTGTGTATATATAGTATGGAGAATCTGATACGTGTGGGATAGAGAATGAGATTCTTGAATCTTGAATGTTTTTCTTGTTTGTTACAGGTGGTCATGTGTGGCTATCACCCACTAGGTTGGGTGCCAATGCCCTTGTCTAATATAAGAAATTGGATAAAATCTATTAAACCTAATTAAGATTATATTAGACAAGTGCACTGGATCTATCATAATCATAATATTAATTCAATGTTTACTAGTGTTCAATCTATCATAATCATCATAATATTAATTCAATATTATACTAGAGTCAATGCACCCATATAATATTTTTATAATAACTAATAATTAGATTTATTTGTATGTGTTAAATCTATTTTCGACTTTTAAAACTTATATTCAACTTAGACTACAAAGAATTTAATTTTTTAGGTAACATCAAACTATTAAAATACCAATTTGAAATTAATTAGTATTTATTACTCAATAATTTTCTTTAAAAAAATTAAAACATAAACATAAACTTAAATATAAACATAAACTCAACGGTATCTTAATGTACATGGCTCATTTCTTTTTTCTTTTTTTAATAAAAAAAATAAACATTCTTCTAACACTTTTTTTTTTTAATCACCATCACTGACCATTTGTAAAATTTGATGAGGATTACGCATTTTGTAGATGGTTTTTGTTGAATTTGGGTAGGTTAGTTTTGTTAATCCTTATTCAAGGTTACTTTTGTTAATCCTTATTCTAATTATAATGACTTTGAAGTGTTTTTCTTTATTTTCATATTTCCTTATCATTATCTTTTTTTTTTTTTCTTTTTTCTGTATGATATGGATTTGTTCATTAAGGCTAACTCATTACCTTAAATAAATGGAATATTTATTGCTTTTCTTTGAATACAATATTGCAGTATGTAGAACTTTGCTTATTAAAAAAAAAATTGATTACAATATTACCGTAAGTAAAACTTTTTAAAAAAAAAATAACTGTGCAATTTGGATAAGTATTAAACTGTGTTACTCTACTATTAACCAAAAAAGATGAACATATGGAATATTTATTGCTTTTCTTTGAATACAATATTGCAATATGTAGAACTTTGATTGCAATATTATCACACGTAAAACTTTTTTTATTTATTTATTAATAACTGTGCAATTTGGATAAGTATTAAACTGTGTTACTCTACTATTAACCAAAAAAGATGAACATATTCATTATATTGCAATCTTAATCAATGAAAAAAATAGTATTAAATTTGACAAACTATTCAATTTGGATAAGATTGCAATATAATTAATATGTTATAGATTACTTAGAGAAAGTAGTTATATTTAATCCTTGCTCTATTTTTTTTTTTTTTGGTCTTTTTTTTAGGGTGACATATCAACAATTTTGTTGAATTGCATAGTGGGCACATTGGATGAGTTTGGGTGAGACACTTTACAAAAATTATTGTATGATTCCAAGCTCACATAAAGTGGTGGTCATCTATCAAGTGGTTGTTAATGACTCCTTTTTGTATATAAGAACTATTTATCCTACCTATGCCTATATTTATCAATTTGTGTAATTATATGTTGGATTCAATTTATTGTTTTTTGAAATATTAATGTACAGTTTAGCTTTATTTTTCTCAATCACATCTCTTCCATATGAAATTAATTAATTATCCCTAACAATTTTCATGCCTTTCACTACAACTTCTTTTCATTTTTTTCAAGAAAATACATTTTAAAAATTAAATGAAATCATTGCTTGCGTGAGAGACTTCCCATAATCACAATCTTATTAAATTATTTAAATTAAAACTATTTAATTTTTTTTAGACATTTGAAACTTTTGTTATGGATGCATACTTAATGGCTACATGTTATGACTAAGTGGCTACCTTTTAGGATTTAAAAAAAAAAAAAAACAAAAAACAAAAAACAAAAACAAAAACAAAAACTAGCTCAGCGCGTGCTCAGAGGCTAGTATATATATATATATATAATTTTTATTTTGAGAATCTAATTTATAAGTAGATAATTTAGAGCAGCTATTATAATTTTGGATCGCTACATTTTCCAATTTCAAAAAAAAAAACTAGGGGTGTGATGAAATATTATTTCACCACACATAATACTCATCACACCCCTAGATTTTTTTTGAAATTGGAAAATGTAGCGATCCAAAATTATAATAGATGCTCTAAATTAACCCTTACCCAAAACAAAAAAGATGTGCGTGCTCAGAGGCTAGTATATATATATATAATTTTTATTTTGAGAATCTAATTTATAAGTAGATAAAGCAATTTGAAAATCAACAAAAAAGTGGCCCCATTTTTTAGGCAATGTTTTAGTGGGAGTAAGAGTTGTATTTTTACCAGATTATCCTTTAGTTTTGTCTCTACTTAAACATAGAGATGTAGGAGAATTTTTGAACAAAAAAATAAGGAATCCAAATAGGAAAAGCCCCTTAAATAATAGTATAGATAAAAATGCTTTTCATTAACCTATAACTATCAAAAAATTATCATTTTCTAAATAAAAATTCTATTAAAGTCATTGTATGGCTACATATTTAAATTGGATTGGATAAGCGTATTAACCACAACAAATAGGATTTTTTTTCTTCAAAATAACACCAATTTTCAAACAATTTTGGTAGTTAGCACAATTTCCAAACTATTTAGGAAACTAACATCTCGAGTCTTTTAGACTCGAGTTCATTGTAGCAAATCGAGTCTCAAAGACTCGATTTCCATCAGGTGCGTAGCTGAGGTGGATTAAAAAAATCCACGTGGAACTTGAGTCTCTTCCCTCCAGAAAACGCAGAACGCACCAACTAGACCTGTCCACGGGTCAGTCTGGGCTGGGTTTGTGCCCAACCCGGAACCGACCTGATCACTTCGAGTCTTCTAAACCTGGACTTGCTGCTGACCTGCCGGAGGCAACGGTTCGGGTGGTCGAACGTCGTCATTTTCCGGTTGGGCTCGGACTATGCGAATGCTTATTTTTGCTAGATTGACCGGATTTTGAAGAGATCTTGGCAGATCTCAACGAGATTAGGCCGAATCTTGAAGAGATCTCAACAGATCTCAACTAGATCAGGCCTGATCTCAAAAGCGACAGAGGCCAAGAACCTTGAATCAAACCCAAATACCTTCAATCAGATCGGTGAAGATTCACAATCTTGTTGATTTTTTCCCCCTTTTGCTAAAGGTTCTCGGCCTCAAAGCGATAGATCGAACAAAATCAGACCGGCGAACTACTTCAATAGGCAGAGAAAGCTATTTCCGGTGGGTTTACCAGTCAGGTCGGTTGAAAATCGGTTTTCCATGCTCTAACCCATAAACTGAATCGTCGGTCTCAGGTTTTGGGATCGGAGATCCACCGCTGACCATTGTCGGCGTTAGGTTGATCGGTTCTCGGGCCGGGTCAGCTTGGTTGGGTGGGTGGGTCGGTTGACGGGTCTAGTTGGACACCCCTAGCGCTAACCCAGAAATCACAGAATGTAGCAACCTAGAAAACTCAACATAGACCAACGCAGAAAATAGAAACCTAGAAGAAAACAAAACAGCAATCCAAAAAACACAAACATACTAACCAGAAAAGAAAAAAACCGAAACCATCAACCCAGAAAACACTAACAGACCAACCCAGGAAACACAAAAAACGAATCAAGAGACAAACCAAACCAGAATACATAGAAAACAGACCTTTGGTGCTGAGAACAACAAACCTAAGCCGCTCTGGTGTCGAGATCGTGATTTTTGGGTTTGGGATTTTGAGAAATGGGTTTGGATGTTTGAGGAAGGAGAAGAAGAAGGAAGAACTATCTTTGGTTCGCGTTTCGGTTATAAACATTGGGTCAGGGTTTCTATCAAAAATCTTGAATTTTAGTTTTCTTGGGCAAGTATTCCAATATTTTTGTTGGGTCTCAAAGCGTGTCGATTGAGGTTCGTATCATTTGGTATCAGAGCACAGGTTCTAAAATCAGTTTTCTATCCCTTTATCTTTCGTTTCCTGTTACCATCCTATCTTGTTCCTTTTGTGTTCTTTATTCATTGTTCTTATTTTGTGACGTGCACTAGGTTAAAATCGTACACCTAGCTACCAAAAAAAAAAAGTGAAAAAAAAAGAGAGATGGTAATTATTAAAAACATTGTGGAAGATTCAATTGAGGTCAAATATAAGGATGAGTCCACAACTCACAATCCTCAAGTCTCAAGTGATTTGTTGAAGATGACTATACAATATGTTGATTTTTTTGGAGTAGAAAATTTTAATTTTATTATCAACCCTTTGTTGATTGATGTTGCAAATAAATTGAAAGTAGATGAGAAGAAATTTTACGCTACACTTTATGAATGATTCAAGTTTCAGAACCGGATCAAGTTATTAATGCATTCGAAGTATTTATTTATTTGGAGCGGAAGATTTCAGATTTCAAAGATGAACTCGAGGACAAGTTTGATTCAAGTGGGGGGGTCTGATGTACGACACAATTTACTATTTAATTATTGTAATTTATTATTTTTGGTATTTTTATGTAAAAAACGTTATTTTAGGTTTAGGTGATTTATTTCCTTGTTTTTAGTTGCATTTAACGCTTTTTAGGTCAAATTTGATTCCTGATATGGTTAGGTATCAATTAGGAGTTATTTTGAATATATTTTCTTGTCTGTCAAGTTTTATAGAGCCCTTAAATAGGCCCCAAGTCTGTAAACGTTTTTCAGATATTATTAATAAAAATCAAAAAAGGTGAGGCTTTGCTCTTCTTTTGGTTCTTCAAGAACTGTGAACTTATCAAGGATTCTTCCTTGTGGCATTCAAACTTTATACCTTTGGTTCGTGATTCAATTATAATCATTGGGTCAAGGTGTTACACTTTGGTTCGCGTTTCGATTATAAATGTTGGGTCAGGGTTTCTATCAAAAATCTGAATTTTAGTTTTCTTGGGTGAGTATTCCAATATTTTTGTTGGGTCTCAAAGCGTGTCGATTGAGATTCGCATCATTCATCCATCTCTACCTCCAAGATATGGGTAGAAAAATTGGAGATGGGAAGGGCCCCAAAACTAGGGCTGTAAATGAGTTGAACATTTTTTTTTTAGAGAATTTCAACCTATGGCGTTGTGGGCGCAATGCATGCGGTGTCTATAGGTGTCTGCTCTTGATAATAGCTTTTTATCATTAGACTAAGACACCAATCGGTTTTTGGTGTAGGCGAGATTGAACCCCAGATCTTTTATTCAACCATCAGAGGCTTTACCAGTTTTTGATTGAGTAATGAGTATTCAAGTTTGACTCAACAATTAATGTAAAATGTTCAAGCTCCATTTGAGTTTGAATCGAGCCTATAAACAATGGTGGCTCTAAGAATTTTCTTCATGAGTGTCATTAAGAAACTTAAATTAAATAAAATTTAATAATAAAAAAAGAACTTGATTGTAAGGAGTTATAGACAAAAAAAAAAAAAAAAAAATTGCCAGCATATGAAGTTTTACAATTTTCATATTTTAAAATTGGTACATGATAGTTCGTTATCAATTAATGAATCTCAACTTATCTCTCTACTCTATCTTACTATCTCAGCATCTTTGACTTTAAGAGTAAAGAGTGGGTATTTTCTAGTTATAAGTGTCTATCTCTTTATTTTAAATTTATATATGTGTGTGTGTGTGTGTGTGTGTAATATGTGCATTATTATTTGTGTGAATTGTGATGTGTGTGAATGTGTTCATGTCTATTAAAAATATAGTATAACTTTACATAATTTAATTTGTAAAATTGTGATTTACAACTATGTTTTATGTTAGCTTTATTCAATGACAAAAAGTGTTGTATTTGCTTTAATTTTGTTTCTTGTATTTTGTGGGATTTTATTGTATTGGGTTTAGTATTAAGTTGGTGAAGACTCAAGTTTAATTGAAGATCAAGTGGATTTCGCAAGAAGGTTGTGAGAAGCTAACCCATGAAGTAGCTTCATGAGAAGCACATGACTAGAAGCTGAAGAGTCATGCCAGACTGTCAGTTTCGCGAGTGTCTCGCGGGTAAGGTCTTCCCGCGAGGTAGTCGCGAAACATTCTACCTAGAGGATTTTTAAGTGTGACTTTCTTACCCTTTACTCATACTATATATACTCTCATTACCCACAAATGTAAAAGAGGTCATTTAGAGAGAAAAACCCTAGATATGTTTTCAACAACACACACACCCATCTTTTAGAGAAAGAGCTACTCATTCTTAGTGAGAAATTATTCTAGCCTCTTCTCCTTCCCTCTCCAATTGTCATACCTTGAAAGAAGATTTGTACACAAACACAACCAACACCTATTCAGAGTGTAGAGAGTGTTTTAGAGTTTGAGAAGTTTTGGGGATTTGCCAAAAGAAGCTGGTGAGGCTTGGTGGATACAATCGGGCGTATTGCAGGACCCGGAAAGCTAGACAAGACATTGTTCTGAGAAGTTTTGTTGGAGTAAAAGCTTGGAGGGCTTAGGTACATTGGGTAGAGTAGGCTTGAAGGGTCTCTTACTATTCATGTATCACAACTTATTGTCTAGTGGATTGATTTACCGCTTGGAGGGCGGCGGAGAGATTTTTCGCCGAGTTCTTTAGTTTCCTCTTTGATAACACATCGACGTGTTATCTTGTGTTTGCATCTCTCTTCCCTTACTCTTGTGCTTTACTTTTATTGTTTCTTGTTTATGTTTATGCACTGGAGTAGTATTGGTTAATTGTGCTTCATTTACTCTTGTTTCCGCACTTAGATAAGTTTGAGTAAAAGCAATCTAGTTTTAATTTTTAATTAGGGGTCTAAACAAGCTCTTGTGTTTTAACACAAATTTCGAGCTTTCATAATTATTAGAAAGTACAGAGGTTTTGTTATATGTGTGTGTACTATTACCATATTATAATAACTTTTTATTATAAAGTTAGTGATACAAGACAAAACAAAAAAGTAAAGCTAGTGACTGTTCAAGTATTTGATTGGTATGATAGACACCTAGTATATTATTTATGTATGAATGAGTGTGGTTGTGTGAGTTAATAATTAATATAGTGTAGGTGGGTTGAGTTTTATTATTTAGTTTAAAATATTTTCATAAAAACAATGACAAATAGATAATGATAGGGGCATAAAAAAAATAATGTTATACGAACTTAATAAAATAAAATGGTCGAGAGAGAGAGAGAGAGAGATTTGTGATTTTTGTTGTTATTTGGTTCTGGTATAGGCTGATTTATGTTGTTGTTTTGTTTTGGGATAGGTTGATCTGTGACCAAGGTGTGCAAAAATGGTTTTAATGGTAAATTAAAATTGTACCAATATATGTGTGTGTGTGTGTGTGTGTATTTTCAAGTAGAGGGTTCAAATGGAGTACATGTAGCTCTGGCTATAAATGATGTTTGAGTTCAAGCTTATCAAAAATTCTAAAATCTTAAGCTCGGCTTGATTCATTAGCCAAGCCAAGTTCGAGATTAATATCATGCTCAAACTCGAGCTATAGAAAGTTTTTGTACTTGAGATCCAACACAAGTACTTTATCAAGCCTATATCAAATTTATTATCAAGCTTATTTGGTTTGGACAAGTGTTCCTAAATCCTAAACTTAAAGTCTTAATAAGATATGAGTTTCATTTTCAAGCTCATATCAAGCTTATTATCAAGCCTATAAATGAGCTTAGGCTTAACTTTTATTTTATTTTATTGAGACTTATTAACGTTCACAAACACGTTCATGAACTTTATTTATTTTTTATTTTTTTATTGGGCATAACTCATTTATTAAACAAGCTTAAAACTAAGATTCAAGTTTGGTTTATTTATACAAACAAAGAAAAACGAGCTTTTGATCAAGTCAAACCTAAACTGTTTATGAATGACTTGATTCATTTATAGTGCTACCAAAACAATTACAAAAATGAGCCAGTGGCCATGGACAACTCAATTGGCATTCTTTACAATATTATAAAATGAGCAAAAATGAAAGGAACAACACAACTGGTTTATGTTGACGATGATGGAAGAAATGGGCCAATAAGGGATGTAAGGTCACGTTTTACAGTCTAATCCCAAAAGATAAGGGATGTTGGCCCAATGAGCCCAGTACAATAAATTTGTAGAGAGTGGGTCAAAGAACTAGGCCCTAATGAATTAAAAAACGGCAAATATGGATTCAGGAGATGATCAAGCAAGAACAAGGAACATATAACAAACTGAATTTCACTGTCCGAAGAGATAATTCTCCATATAAATTGATTAAACTGTTTACAAGTATAACATTGATTGCTACAGTCTTCTCTCTCTATTTTTTTGATCCCCCTCTCATGGAGGGTCTCTTACATTATATATCTCCCTACGGGCCATCTCAACCCTACACTTGTTGATCATTTGAGCCCTTACTCGAGTGTCTATTCCATCAGACACCCTCTCTGGCTTTCTATGAGTCATAGTAGCCTAGACAACACTGTTCAAGAGTCTTCTCCACATAAATGCAGCCAGAAAAGTAGTTGCAGTACATTTAATGCGATGGTAGTAGTTTTCCTTTAGATATTTTTGGTTTCCCTTCCTTCTCGTATGTTCGTGAGGTATGTCCCTATCACTGGAACTTCTATGAAGGTCACATTCACCGTTGGAATATATATCTGAGCCATATTTGTCATAGCCAAGGATGAATTCCTTCTCGGACCGCCTTCTACCCCCTTTCTTATTTATGAGACTTTAAATTGGAATCTCTCATAACTATTTATCTCTCATCGAACATTACTACGTCCTCAGATAAGGCCTAAGGCCCAATACATAATTTTGGGCCCTTATCCCTACAAGGGGTGATTGCAATCAATTGACCTCATTGCCAAAATCAATTACCAGGTAAGCCAAGAACATTCACTATGTCAGGTAGTTTTAAAGGGGTTTTATTATTATTATTATTATTATTATAATATATAAAAGAGCTACGTATACAACAATTTTTTACAATAATTAAGTTAGCAAACTTAAAATAGTTCTTATTTAAGTCCACCACTTACGTCATTTTTTTATCTGACATTAATAGCTTGTTTGGATGGAAGGGAATAAAGGAGATTAAAGTAAAGAGAGGGAGAGTAAGTTAAATTATCTTATTTGAATATTTTTTTTAAAAGAGGAAGGGGAGAGATTTTGATGAGTTTGGAAGGGTTCTAACTACTTCTAACTCCTTATTTTTAATTCCTCCAAATTGGAAAAATTTTGAAAAGAGAGTAAAACATAAAAATGCTTGACCAAATGAATTACCAAATTTACTTTTACCATATTAACAAAATTACAAACTATATAAAGGCTAATTGTTCTCCCCCACCCCCCCTAATTTTAAAAAATCTAAACAAAATGAAAGATAATCATTACTCTCTACTCTCCTCCCTACTACTCTACTCTCTTCTCCCTCCAAACTTCCAAACATAGCATAAAAGATTCCTTAATTTTTTTTTTTTTTTGACAACAAATTGTCTCTTTCTATCTATTGGCTAAAGTTTGGAACTTAATTTAAATGCTGATGTAATATTTTAAATGCCCATTTTTTAAAAATATTATTTTAATGACCACGTCAGTCGTCAACATTTAGTGTCAACTATGCACTTCGTTGCCACATAGGCCATTTACATTAGTGAAATAATTGGCAAGATCAAAACAAGACCACTTTTTTCAATTTAGGGACTCAAAGCGGTAAAATAAAAAAGTATGGACCAAAATGGATATAAGGTGAAGATGTGAAAAACGTATTTATGCCTGAAGTATTCAATGGCTCTATATCTTAGCACTTCCATCTTTTCAATTACAATTCAAATGAAACAACACCAACCCCCCCCCCCCCCCCCCCAAAAAAAAAAAACACCAAAAAGAAAAATCTGCATCAAAAACCATTTGCCAAAATGTCAAAAATTAAAGCAACCTGCAAAAAATGGGCATTAGAAATCACCATTAGAGCTTTTGTCCCTCCTAGCTAGGTTGTTGCTTATATACTAGCTGCCTATTGTAAAAGTGTAAATCATTTAGAGTAAACTGGGCTTTCCATGTTTTGTGAAAACCACATAATTAACTTAAAATAACATATAGACTATATGCTGAATATCACACCAACTTCATGGTCATCCATCAGCAACAGCATCGGCTCTAGACCTCGTTTCTAATAGATGATGCTTGGTTTCAGAGTCTTTTCGGGGGTTTCACATTCCTATTGCACATTCCCAGTCACAGAACGATTGTTGGGAACATTCTCAGAATTTTTTGGTTGGGCCAAATCAGCTTCAATTTTAACAGAAATAATGTCTTCTTGCTGCTCCACCTGTGTATTTTTTAGCTTATCCTGCAAAATCAAAGACGTGTAAGCTCCAGCTAAAAATGAATACAAAATCAGCTTTGCTCAAGGGAGATAATCTGTAAATATTCAAATACAGGTTTAGGATACCAGCAAACGTAAATTATGCGACATAGAACCAGATTCCCTGATTTCCCATGTTCAAACAAACCAAATAGCAAAGCAAACAAACCAATCTAAACATATTCATTACTAAAGAAACATCCACATCCTCAATCGTAAATTTCTATGTCATTATCTTTGTTATCCTGTCAATCTAAATTGACTAAAATGCTGCTTCAGTGTAGTGATGTCTTGTTTAAACTCAGCAAATATGCCATTCCAATCACAATAGAGTTGTCTCTGTCAGCAACAGAAAACCCAGACATAGTAGAAATTAAGGCCCTTAGTCCGCATATGAAGAAGATTTCTCACTTTTGGATGAAATATAACCATAGTTACCAAAACTCCAACATTATTTTTATTGGTAAGAAGCATAGGCACATAATGGATCTTGAACCCATGACCACATCCTCTACCATGTGCTTAAAGGGGAAGGAGTCATTTGAGCAAAATTCATTGGTATACCAAACATGCATCAAGAATTATAACTTCAACCAAGTCAATGGCTCAAGACTCATGAGCCATATTTCGCTCAATTGAGTACAGGATTACCCTAGATCCCAGTCCACCCCCAACCACAGCCATGAACTGAAGTCACGCAACTATTGGTGCCAACTGATAGTTTGATCCCAGACATTATTATTTATTACCTCATAGAATCCAAGCATTAATGAATAAGTAAATATAAATACCAAGTACCAAAAACTGTGGCAAGTTGGCACAAAGTAACAAGTTTCTTAAAATCAAAGTGCAAGCACTCGAGAAAGAAACGAACAGACTTTATGAGATTACCATTAATGCAGCATTTTCAATCCTCATTTTTTCAGAATCCTCTTTCAGCTGATCCAATTCAAATTTAAGGGCCGTATTCTCCGCATTCAAGGATTCATATCTCCTCAAAAGTTCATCCACTTCAGCCTGCTTCTTCAACCTAGATTTCCTAGCAGATTCTCTGTTAGCCTGTTTTCGTCTCTCCCGTTTCAGCTGCCTTTCATCCTGAGGGGAAAAAAATTCAGAATGAACAGTGAGAATTTACAAGAACACATCTTTCCATTCTCTTAGAGTTGTCTCACATTCCAATTCAGATAAAACTCAAACTCAGCAATAGAACAATGATTAAGCAATAGAATCAAGGTAAAAAACTTTAATGCTCATCTTGTTAGCGTACATATTGAAGTAGAAAGACATAAAATTTGAGCCCAGAGGTAGAGATATTTCTGTACTAGGATGAAACCTTCAAAAGCCAACCCTGTACCAACTGAGGAAACAACAGACACAGCACTAGGTTCTATTATCTCATTCGGTAATCCAATGGAGAATTCTGCAACTTTAGCAGGGGCAGGAGCATCCTCAGACACTCTAGCGGTTCTTCCATTTCCTTTCTCTTCACTTGAAGGACCAACCTGAGTATCGACTTTCTTGTTGTCATCTATTGCCCAGATAAGTAATAAATTAGTTAGTATTAAATGATTTCGAATTACTTAAAGACCAGTAATAGGACTCATCAGTCTTTAAACCAACCAGAGACTATGAGATATACTATAACCTTTTTGAATCAAAATTGGTAGAAAAAAAAAGGGGGAGGAGAATTAAGTTGAACATTTAATTTCAAAATGGATGCCACGAGAGGCATTAATCCCTTTAAAACGAAACTCGCCTCTCTAGTCAAAGGATAAACCATATTTAAACTGTGAACAAAGAATAAAACCCATCTCTTAAAACTTATTATTACCAGTAGATAGCGCTCTCTCAGAATCATTAATCCTCTGAGCTTGGCATGCCTATTAAAAAAAAAATCTAAATTATTTGAAGATCATAGTTTGATGTTGTGTCTTCATCAACATAAAGGATATAAAGGGAAGAGAGAGAGAGAGAGAGAGATGAACAAATAAGCAGATTTAGGAAATGGAATCCTTACTCCAGTGTTTCCAGCATTTTCATCTTCCGAACCATCTGTTCCATGTACCAAACTGCAATCAATCAAAAAATTTTGAGTTTATTTCATTGCCTGTGCAGAAAGAGCACACAACCCCCCCTCCCCCAAAAAATGAATAAACATATAAAGGCAAAGAATAATTCCAAAGGTAGTCCATCAACCTCTGCGATGCCTCATGGATGAAGCCTCCAGCATCACCTGCAACGGTATCAGTTCCAAATGATACTTCAAGTCCATCCAATCTTTTTAACTTCTTTTTTAAGCTTTGATCTAAATTGTCTGATGACTTGAAAGGCATTTCTGTGATTGGAGTTGCCACCTGCACCTTAGTGACAGTTTGTTAAGATTCACTTTCTATTCACAACTAACATGGGTATAACAAAGTGCTTTCTTTAACCCCCACCCTTCCTCCTAGGTGAAAATGCTACTTTTTTATATAAATAAATAAACTATTAAAACACACACACACACACACACACACATGCTTTCAACAATGCCCAGTTATATTGACATCAATAAAGGAGGCAGCCAAAATTTTAAAATCAACTCTTCCATTATATTTCAAACATGATAAAAACCTAAAAAGGAAATAAACAAAATGTTCATGATTTGGGAATTTTTAATGACAAGGAACAATTGTCATTTACAGTGTAAACAAGGAAAAAGAAAAAATCAGTATTTAGATTGTAAGAGTTCAACCATGGACAACCCCTTTTTTCCCCTCTTGATTCTTAAGCCAGAAAATCCAGACCCCGGTCAGCTAAAGTAATAGCTTCATCCTTTAAGATGGTTCGGACACTTTGAATTTCATTGGACCAATCGAGATGAACCTTATGAATAATTCTTTGGGATTGATTGAGGCCTATTTACCCAAACATATTAGAAGACAAGTATTATGCAACAGTAAACAAAATAAAACATGTTCAAGTGATTACCAAACTCCAATTTGCAAACTTAATATTCATATATGATTCAAAATTTACAAGATTTAGATTGCTTCTGATGTACCCATGTAATTTTCTATTAATAATAAATAAATTTCTAACCTTTTATCAAGAATTTTTTTTATTATTTAAAATTTACAAGATTTACACATTTTACACCAAACCCTACATTTTTTTTTTTCTATTTTTTATTTAAATTAGTAAATTACACACGCAGCCTATTCGTTTCAGTCCAGACCAAAATAATGAGCAAAATCAAACCCTTTTCATTTCATCAATTTCTTTTCACTGTTCTCAAATAATTCAAAAATTTTTTTTTTTTAAGGAGGAGCATTAATTAATTAATTAATTAATTAACAAATTTTACATAACAAAGTACCATTTTTTAGAGGCTATTCGATAATTGAACATACCAAACCGATATATATGTATAATCTATGGGGAAAAAAAAAAAAAGGAAAAGAAAACGTACCGGAAAGGTTGAAAGGTTAAAATACGAATAGCAGGGAAAATTGGAAGAAAGACAGAGAGAAAGCTAAACCTAGGTAGGTTTGTTGTTGATTTGTAATGGAATTGATGGGAATTGGAGGGAAAGGGTTTTGATGAGAGAGAGAGAGAAAGGGACAGGTCACGCGGGGTGCATGTGGAATGAATCTGGATCTGCCGATCTGGAGCTGGATGGATGGTATGTCTGTACTCTGTATATGTGTGATTATCTCTGAATATTTTGTGAGTTTTTTTTTTTTATGTGGGACCGGTCACCGGTGTTTCTCCTTTTTTTTTTTTTTTTTTTTTTTTTTTTTTTTTTTTTTTGAGAAAGTGGTCACCGGTGTTTCTTGTTATGGGATTATTTTATTTTAATTTTATAGGATTAAAAAAATTGAACTTTTATTTAAGGTTGTTTTCACAATATTTTCGTAACAAATTTTAGGTGTCAAGTTTTTATTGGTTGTTAATAGTAGCCAAAAAAGTAATTTGGCTAAGATTTGTTGTTTAAGCGTTATGAAAATACTATGAACTCGTAACACTTATCTTATTTTCATCCTTAAACTTTGTAAAAAGCTTTTTTTTTTTATTATAAATATTTTATTCTTTTCAATAATTTAAAGACAAAAAAAAATTCAATAATTTAGGGATATATATATTTTTTTTAGTTTAAGGACTGAAAGTGAAACATTTTCAATAGTTTAAAAATGAAAAAAAAAAAAAAACATTTTAAAGTTTAAAGATGAAAAACAAATTTTTGGTCAAGTTTAAGGACCAAAATAGTATTTTACCCATTTTATATTAATCTTTTATCTTTGATTTCATATTCGGTCTTGTTGTTCATTTATGTTAGTACTTAGTAGTCTAAATTCTGGGACATCTGACGTTATCTGATAACGTATATTAATAGACAACACTTACATGACACTTAACCGTCTGATTACTAATAGAAATGGATGACAAGACTAATTTGAAGACAAAATCAAATATAAAAAGTTAAAATGAAAATTTTGAAACACAAAAGATCAAAATAAAGATAATTCCAAAACTTTAAGAGTCAAAATTGTACTCTAGTCTTTTTAAAAGTTGGAGAAGGGAGTGCACTATGTGCCTTTAGACATGACAAAATCGAATCCTAGCTCAATAGCTTGTTCGAACCCTAATGAAAAAATAGTAATATATATATATATATAATTAGTAACCCATTTTAGTTCACACGACCCAACCTAACTCGTTCATCAAGTCTTTATTAGTTTATTATGAAATTTTAAACTTAATTTTTAATTGGCTCATTTTCAATTTATATTTATATTTTTGTATGCTAAAGTTATATTAATTTTTTTATACAATAGATGAAAATACTAATGATTTTATTGGTTGATGATGAGCAATCCTCAAATATAAATGATTTCAATGTTAGATCTATTGCTAACATTAAGTAGCTTTTTCTTGTGTTCAGTATAAATTTTCTTCATAATTATTTACATTTTTTAAATGTACCTATGGCTACATGTTAAATTTTATTCATAAAACTGTATATATCGTATGAGTTTTACTGTTTTAGATTAGTTTTTTTTTTTTTTTTTATTTTAACCCTTCAACTTTTTAACTTATTTACTTGTGTGCAACTTTTAATTTCTTTTTTAAGTATAACTATAATTTTGCCAATTTACAACAATAAACAAATAAGATTTTAGCAAAATGCTAATCCAAAAGCACACTCACGTTATAGGCAATTTCACTTTATTCTATGGTTCATATATAACATTTATACGCATATTCTTTTCTTCTTTTTGTGGAATTATTAGACTACTAGATTATTAGAATTAATTATCAAACTATAAACTTAAGGATTTAAATATAATTCAACTTTTTTTTAAAAAAAATTTATAGAAAGCAAAAAACGATGTTGCAAACTATGTTTATGTAAAAAAATTACGGGTAGTTTCAGGTTGAACCGACATGTCAAAGACCAGCTAAGGGTCCTAGAAAATAGAAATAGAAATCCATTTTACTCCAATTAATTTTTGACATGAACTCAATCGGGCCATACCCGAACCCGATCATCTAATTCATTTTGCCAAATCTATATACGGTGTGCACCACGCTATTTCTTTGGGCCCTCATGAATTTTGTATTAAAACGTCACTATTGATTTTTATAATTTATTAAAATGTTAAGTTTTGAGTAGTGTAATATTACAATCTAACTACTAATATTAATATCACTTCTATGGTAAAACAATCATTGCAAATCATCTTAAGAGTTGTGAAAAAAATTGTTTAATTAAATTCTTTACATGTGTGTCTGCGCTTGTGTGTGTGAATGGATTAACTTCGTTGAGAGTTAAGATTTTTTCACTATTGACAATGCAGTTAATCACTGGGTAGACTTCAATCCATTAATACCTACCAAGAAATAGGGAAAATTTATACTAAACTCATTACTTATGGAAGAGCTAATTGAATTTTACCATTTCATCAATAATTAAATAGATACAAAATCCAGTTTTTAGGTGTCCTTAGGGTATTTATTAATGGACTATTTTAGAAAAAATTTGATACCACTTTTATGAAAAATATAAAAGGTTTTCAAAAAATCAATTACATTTTTCTTTTCTGATAAAAAAATTTAAGATTATTTCTTAAATCAATGCTTTTAGGGCATCTTTAATTTTTTTTCCATAGTCAATATTAGTATAAAATACATGTCTATCTTCCTTTCTCTCTCCTCTTTTTTTTTTCCTTTTTTTTTTCCCCTGTTTTTCCCCCATTTTTTGGCTAAGTGGTAAAAGAGCCCAACAAAACCAATCCCAAAATTTTTGGGGCTAAATGACAGAGGAAGCCCAACAAAATCAAAATATACACACCCAGAAAATAATTGATAGTTGCCGAGTGGTAATTGTAGTTAGCTTATGATGCATTTCTCTTGTGAAGGCTTTTGGCACTTTCATCAGGAAGTTAATTAAGTTTTGAATGGTCAAGAGTCATGTTGGTTCAATAAGATTATCTAGTTCATTTCATGTACATAACTTGGGTTTCAATCCCCATTCTTCACTAGTTGTAAGAAAAGCAAAATTCAAGTTATGGATGCAAAGGTAAGGTTGGGGTGCCATAAATTTTTTTTTTTTTTTTGATAAGAAAGCACACACAATTTATATTAAATCAAATAACAGTAGAGTTTACATCATGAAGAATTGCTAATTCTAAGAAACTAGGACAATTCTCCATCCAAATACACTGATGAACTATGCCTTTGACATACTTTGCTAACAAATGAGCCGGAATATTTGCATTTCGTTTTACATGGGAAAAATTAACATTTTGAAATTCCACGATAGTAGATCTAATGCCCATAATCACCGCATCAATTGTGGCTGGAACAGAGGAAGATTGACTCAATGCCCTAGAGACTATTAGTGAATCTCCCTTAATTATTAATTCAGAAACTCCAAGCATTTTTGCAAATTGTAGTCCAACATCGACAGCCTTAGATTCCGCTTCAAGAGGCCCCAACGGTGCATTAATAAGCTTGCTCATTGCTGAAACAAAACTACCATCCCATTTCCTTACAATAACACCAATTCCCACAGACCGCAACTCAGGAAATATTGCACCATCCACATTAAATTTCAGATACGGTGTAGGAGGTGGATTCCAACTCATAACTTGCTGTACAGGTTTCTCAACAGCCGGTAACAACTCCATTGCAGACTGATATTCCACCAAATATTTTGATGCCCAGTGAATAAGCTGCCTTCCATCTTTACGCTTTCCACCATGTCTAATCTCATTCCTATTACTCCACAATGCCCAAGCACAGGTGACAATCAATTCAATACTTTCCGCTGCACAGTTTTCATCCATCATCAAGCACCACATTATCTCCTTAAAAGAACTAAGCTAGTTAAGAATATTAGGGAAACTCAGTTTTGATGAAGACCACATAGCTTTAGCCCGGTTACATCTCCAAAAAAAATGAATAGAGTCCTCTGCCTCCACATTACATTCATCACAAATATCAACCTGCAAAACATTTCTTTTAACCAAGTTAGTTTTCAAAGGAAGAATGTCCCTACAAGCTCTCCAAGCAAAGTGCCTTATTTTATGAGGCACATTGATCTGCCATATTCTCTTCCAAAAGCTTCTATCTTGACTGCCATCAGAAGATGATTCCATGGACTGAACAAGAGACATTTGACATGCCACCCAATAAGCATTTTTCACAGAAAAAACTCCATTAGAGCTCCAAGCCCAAATCTGTTTGTCTTCAGGCAGATTAGTACTTATAGGAATGGCTTTAATGGCTTCTGCTTCATGCGGCAAAAACAAAGCATCAACAACCCCCGCCTTCCAAGCAGCCTCTTCCTTGTCTATCAATTCACTAACCTTCATATCTTGTGGCATAAACAATCTTGGAGATGAAATCATAAAAGTTGAAGGCATGGGCATCCATTTATCACCCAAATCCGAATACTATCACCATTACCAATTCTCCATCTTAAACCATACTTGATAAGAGGTTGGGCAGCCATAATACTCCGCCAAGTAAAAGAAGGATTATTACCCAAGCAGCGTGTGAAAA
>NW_027069729.1:362767-368566 GCF_002906115.3 Quercus suber
CTTCACATCTTTGTAACTTGATCAACTTAAATCAACTAAAATCAAAGAAAGATGTTAATTCAATCTTGCCATGTGTGTCTATTACCATAAAAGAGGGCTAAAATACATGCTTATCCATATGAACTGCACCAACGCTCTTGACATGACATACTGCCCCTAAAGCATTTCAAAATTATTTGTAACATACAAGAAATAAGGAGCGCTGCACAGCTGCATGAATGCTTGTTGGAATTATTGCAAAATAATTTACTTTTGTGATTTTGTGAACAAGATAAAAAATCAATATAAATACACAAATCTATGTGTGAATGTACAAGAAAAAATAGAGTAAAACTTACATAGCAAATGAATGTAGAATGGTTGATATAAAACTGATCAAGACTAGTGTTTGACACTATGTCCTTAAGACATATTCACCCTTCACACTATTTTTTCAGTGATGTTTTGAGTCTCTTAGACGTCTACCTCTCAAGATGCAATGATCAACAACATGTAGAAAAGCACTACAATCTCTGTGCACAACGAATTGCACAATCTCTGATGCATACACTGAAAAGCATCTCTGGCACAAAATGCCACGAATAACTCTCTCTCTCTCTCTCTCTCTCTCTGAAGACTCTTATGAATGAATGAAAAAACTAAGTTTTTAAAATAAAATGAGGGATGCCTATTTATAGGCACACCACTCATTCAGAATAGGTGCAATTAATTGTGAATAAACATATTGTTACATAATTGCATTAGTTCAGAAAATGTGCAATAGTGAATAGACATATTATTACACACTCGTACCAGTTCAAAAAATGTGAAATAGCGAATAGACATATTGTTCCAAACTCGCACTAGTTCAGAAAAGGTGCAATAGTCAATAGACACACTGGTTTAGAATTAAGTACAGTTCGCACAAACAAACATTGAAATAAGCCCAACCCATTTGAGCCAGCATTTATGGAATCAATTTCTCATTCATACCTTAATTGAACAAAATAATGTTGTTCAATTATTTTGTGGTTTTATTAAAAAATAAAGGATAAATTACTTATTTGGTCCATAATCTTTAGGCTATATGTTAATTTAGTCCCTAGCGTTTCGAATGCATCAATTTAGTCCCCAACCTTTTGGTATTGGGTCAAAATGATTCCTGCCGTTAAGTGATAGATAGAAAATATTGACATGACCAATGTTAAAATAAAATATTATTTTTATGCTACATAGATTGCCACATAACTGCCACATCAGCATTAAATATTCTCTCTCCCTTTCCCTTTCATCTCTTCAGTGTCTCTGTACCTAAGGCCAGTACACACCCAGCACCCACCCAACCAAATCCCTCTCTCTCTCTCTCTCTCTCTCTCTCTCTCTCTCTCCCAGCTTCTCACCCCACCCATCAAATCCAAAAGCCCCCATAGCAAACTGATCCAAGAAAAACCAGACTATGTATTGGCCTTACACGAGTTTAACTCCATTAACTTCCGTAACCTATCATTGAACCTGCAGCTCTCCTATGATCCTATCCTTCTTCGTACTTGTATTATTTTGCCAAATTTGATTATTTTTCTAAGGAAATTAATGATGTTTGGTTCAACCTACAGTGGATGGTTCTTCGATAGCTTGGACCTTTTATCTTTTCTTAAAGAATTGAATGAGTTATCAATTAAATGTTTGTTTAGTAAACTCCAGTGGTCAGTGAAAACATCATGACTCAGTAATTAAATAACAAGGTTATCATTGAACATAAATGAAAATTACAAAAGAAGGATGAACTGTACATATCGCCAAATCGAAGCTCGTATTTTCGATGGCGTTTGGAGAGGGCTTCATGTGCAAAGTTGAAAATAGTTCTATGGGTCCAGAAATTACTGCAAAATTTTGCTATCCACAGTCCACACACTCTTAGATTTATTACTCAAGAATTATTGGCTTGGAATACTTAACATCAGTCAATAAAAAATTATAGTTTTCTACTCAGTATCAGCTTGTTACTCAAGTGAAAGGGAGAAAATATACGCTAGGATGCCTAGAGTGAATGTACGGGCTAACTATGGTCCGCGAACTAAAGAAGAGACGAGCCCGTTATTTACACAAGGCCTTACGTGGACGGACTTGATGTGGATGGAGGGAAGGAAGATGGGCTGGTTGGCCATGGGCCTGTTGGACCCCTTAGTGGGAACACTTTGGCCCATTCTCGTAAAGCCCTAAACAGAGTCCTTGCGCAACTTGGATTCTAGAATTTTCATGTATTGGTGAAGATCTTCCCTATAAGGAGAAGATCTATCCACCACGTTTCGGACTCTAAAAAAGATGATTTCTACAAGGAAAAGACTTGGATGCCAAGTCTAAGAGGAAAAACTTTCGACTACTATAAAAACCCCAATACTCTCACCAATAAAGGTACGCATTATCTACCCTCTCTAGCACTCTAGAGTTGTGAGAATACTTTCTGACTTAACTTTCGGAAGGTATTTGGCCGGCACCATACCGGTGCCCTTTGATAGGTTTTCTTCTTTGTATTGTGTAGGTTTACGTTCGAGCGCGAATGCATCATGTGACTCACTGGTGAATTTCTCAGTTTCATCAGTTGGCGCCGTCTGTGGGAAACTGAGAAGAAAGTAGTCAGATGTTGCTTCATCCCTGAGACAGAAGGGTTGCATGGTGCTCACTCGCTCGATGGCAACAACCAACGACATCCAAGGAGAGGAACTACCCACAACCGCACTCAAAAGACAGGTTCGGACTCTCAATGCGGCCGTGGAGCGCCTCACCAAACAAAATCATGACCTAGAAGAACAGTTGCGTCAAAGAAACACAGCACCCAACAATCGGAGGGAGGATCAGGAAGGTACCAGCGCCATGCAAAGAGACCGAGAAGGGCCTGAAGGGAGCAACGCCCCAAGAAGGCCAGAACGACAAAACACGAGCCTCCCATCCCTCATGGATGCGACTCCTCCGCCTATGTTCGCAGAGATGCAGGCGATGAAAGAACAGATGGAGGTCATGATGAACGCCTTAAAGGGGCGAGTGTCTAGCGACCTGGACGACCTAGTGAACCGGACTGACTCTCCATTCACCGGCCCCGTCAATTCCTTTCCCCTACCACACAAGTTCCAGATGCCACAGATAGAGAGTTATGATGGGGTCAAGGATCCCCTAGACCACCTGGAGACGTTCAAGACCTTGATGCATCTACAAGGGGTACCGGACGAAATCATGTGTAGGGCCTTCCCAACCACACTGAAGGGTCCCGCAAGAATTTGGTTCAGTCGGTTGACGCCAACTCCATCAGCACTTTCAAAGAATTGAGCGCTCAGTTCACCTCGCACTTTATAGGGGACACAGGTACACAGAAATCCACGGCATGCTTAATGAGCATCAGGTAGAGAGAGGACGAGATGTTAAGATCCTACATAACCCGCTTCAATAAGGAAGCGCTCTCTGATCAATGAAGCCGACGACAAATACTGGTGGCGGCTTTCACGAACGGGTTGCGCAAGGGCAAGTTTTTGTTTTCCCTAACAAAAACAACCCAAAACCATGTCAAGTACTCTACAGGGCCACTAAGTACTGAACGCGGAAGACGCGCTACTAGCACGGAGGAAAAGCCCAGGAAGAGGGAACGACAGGCGGACATGCGTCAGGATCAAGGGCAGAAAAGACCAAGGACAGGAGACAGAAGGGACGAAAGCGCCTAAGCCCCCGGGAGGAAGGTTCACAAGTTTCACCCCTCTAAACGCCCTGATTGGCCAAGTTTTGATGCCAATCAAAGACGGGGAACGCTGACGTTATTAGATAAATAAATTATGGATTATATTATATTACAAATAATTATATATTCCCACGCATCGCATGGGTCTGCGATTATTTGAAATATAAAACGTGAAAACTAAAATTACTTACAAATAAGAATTTTTGGAATGTGATTTTATTAATTTAATTTTTATTTTATTAACTTATTTAGTAACATATATACGATTTTTATTTATTTATTTGGGTGATAAGTGCTCTAGAATGCAAATTTGGAGAACTTGGCACTATTTTATCATAATTCATGATTGCCCCACCTATCTTTGTTTCATCTCTAACTCATTAACGTTGAAGTCACCTTATTAGAGATGACAAAATACATCATACCCAACCTATCTCGCCCCTTCCCCACACATGTTTTGCCTACCCTAAAAAGGGAATAGGGTACCCATGATCTAACCTCATTTCGCCCCATTGTTATCCCTAAATAACTCTGTACTCTCCTCCCTCTCAAAACTTCCAAATACGCTATAAGAGTATATGCATTAGAAAATGCAAAATAGAAAAATGTATCAATTTTACACATTTAAGCCTCAAAATCATCCACATCAGTTAAGCTAAAACTATGTAAATATATAAAGTTGTTATAGTAACTATATAAATTTACACTAACACTTTTCACTTTGCACTTAATTTTTTTTCCTCGACGTATCCCGAGGATGAAGGAAGAGGGTGGATGGTTGTTGTATGTGAACAAAGAAAAACAATTATAAAAAAATCAAGAAAAATTGATATTTTAATGTAATGTAGTGTAATTATAGATAATCTAATGTGAGGTATTTTGAAAAACAAGTATATAAAATAGAAAAATATGTTCTTATGCTAAAATAAACTGAATTTTTTGCACAAGCTGATTTGAATGCCAAGTTGACTGACCTTACTTTCACTTTTCCCCGGAAAATAAGACATGTTATAAACACACAAACAAAGACTATTAAGTATCCGTTTGGATTGAACTTATTGTTGCTGAAATTGAAAACTGAAAACTGAAAACACTGTAGCAAAATAATTTTTAAATGTGTAAATAGTACTGTGGGACCCATTTTTAATATTTTTTATTACATAAACAGTGCATCAACAGTATTTTTTGTCTCCTAAACAGTAAAATCATGTGATTTTACTGTTCACTTGCAGGGGGGAAAAAATAAATAAATAAATAAAACGAAAAACGCAAAACGTGGACTCAGCTTTCAGCTGAATCCAAACGCCCTCAAAGATACAAGAGTCTTCCCTCAACACAAGCCACAAAACGAGGAGGCTAGGCACTGGGAATACAACCGAAAACATCATAATCCAAGTTCCAGTTACTGTAAGCACACCTTGATCGGCAGAACAGGATCCTCTCAACTTCACTAGAAATAAAATCAATTTCACCATGAAGATTATATTAAGGTTCCTCTGTTTTGTCTTTAGTATTGCTCTTACATTTATGAATAAATATAAGCCATTAAATAATTGCATTTGTTGTTGTTTTATCGGACATACTGAAACAACCTGATGAGAATCAAATAGTGCCAAGTTCTCCATACGCAGTGGAGAACTGGAAGTGGAGGAAGAGTGATTCTAGAGATTTGAATTAGAAAACTAAGTACCTTAAAAGTCACCTTCCAAATAAAATAAAATAAAAGTTATCTTAGAAGTCTCCTATGTGATGTTGTATATGTTTTCTTTTTTTTCTTTTTTATAAAAAAAAAAATGTCAATAAATTTCCTCATAAGCCAAGCTTTTGTCCATTATTTGTTTTAGCTTGAAACTCTGATGATGGTGAGAAAATTCATCAAGGTTAAGATGTTTCATTACCAGGTACTTAGCCGTGCTAGATTTCCTCTCCTTTTTACCCTCACACTATTTGGCATTGCCATGATCTATATCATCTATACAGACAATATCATATATGATTCTTTTGAGTCTGGTAACAATGAAATTCCTAAGTTCTTGGAGGCACATGAGAGAGCTCAAGGACAACTAAGATCAAGCGTTGGTAACATGCAACTGCAA
>NW_027069729.1:373147-428944 GCF_002906115.3 Quercus suber
AAAAAAAAAAAAATTAATATATTAAAAGCATTTTTTTAGGAGTAAAACATGGGAAGTGAAATTTAAATATAACCAGTTGTAAAAGGGAAAAAAATGAATTTGGTAATTGAAAAAGTGGAAAACATTATTGGCATATTAAAAGCAATTTTTTAGGAGTAAAACATGAAAAGTGAAATTCAACTAGCGTTTTTTTTTTCTTTTTTTTTTTAACATATTTATCCTGTTAGTTGAAAAACTTGTTAGTGAATAGATTGAGGGTAATTTGGGCATTAAAATTGAGGATCACAAATAGGGGAAGCCCCTTAAATAATAATAGTAGTAGTGTATATATATATATATATATATACACAATATTATATATATGAAAAACACTTTTGAAAAATGTTACCGGCAGGTTTTGTTTTGAGTCCAACTTCAATATTAAAATCAACTAAATATACTATATTCTTTAGAGACTGATAGATTCATTGTTAAGCATTTACATATTTTACTCATTACACACATAACCCAACGTGTCTCTATATAGCCTTTAAAAAGAGTATCACCAATTGACATTGTCAAAGTTGTGTGCATAATAAATAAATATACACAAACCTCTCATGTTTGAGGACAATTGGAGAATTGTGAAAGAACAATTTTTTAACTAACATTAATGATCACTCTATAAGGTGTTCTTGATCGGATCCAGTTCAGTGCATGCACTTGTTACATTACACCCACTTGTCTGCGTAAAGTCCCTACCTCAATGATGGAATAAATCATCCTATCATATAGTAGCACAACAAGTGTAGATTCAAGTAGTGAAACAAGGTTTTGAAATCCAGACCGGACCGGTTGGTTGAACCGTAGTAACCAAAAATCATCTATCATTCTGGTTTTTTAAACTACCAAAATTGGAAATTTTAATTTTTCAGTTAATATCCATAGCCTAGAACAATTTTATAAACTAGTCTTTGGTTCCTTAACCATAAATATGATTTTCTACAAAGGTGACATCACATGCTACATTTAAACAATGAAATATAGCCACAATAATTATGAATGTGAAAATGTAAATTATTTTCAAATAAAAATGCATAATATTGTTTTGAGAGCACATAATTCTAACAATATCTACAACAATTTTTCAATCGACGAAAGAAAATTAATGAAGCACCTCTTTAACGAATTTCTTACATATATATGATGTGGAAATGCAAACATTAACTAATGTGATGTTAAAGAGCTCAATAATTGCATAAGCATTGAATATTGTGTTAATGAACCCGGAGATTATTGTTGTTTTTGCATTAAGCGGTCCCATCTGGACAAGGGGCATGTGTCCCCACTCGTAAATCATCACTAGCAGTTAACGTCATAATTGGTAAGTATATATTTCCGGTATTGCACGCTCGGATCCTTTCTGTTGTATCATCAATTTGGATCAAATGCTGATCATGATTAATGTTTTAGGCTGTGTTTGTTTCAACTTCAAACTACTTCTGAAAATCAATTTCCGTAAAATTGATGTGTTTGGCTGCCTAGGAAAATTGGGTCAACGGAAATCAATTTACCCTTTGACCGAAAATAAGCCCTCATCTGGTGGAAATGCATTTCACCTTCCATTTTACGTTAAACCAATTTCCGGAAAAAAAAGTCTCTCAACTCTCCAAGCTCTCTCTCACACAGCAACACATCTCCAAGCTCTCTCTCACACAGCAGTACTCTGATCCGGTCCAGACCCAAAGCTCCAAGCTCCAAGCTCCAAGCTCAGCAGCAAGTTCAGACGTCCGATCCGGTCCAGACCTTCGCTCCAAGCTCCGATCCGCTCCAAGCTCCAAGCTCCAAGTTCAGCAGCAAGTCTCCGATCCGGTCCAAACGTCCGCTCCGAGCTCTGATCCGCTCCAAGCTCCAAGCTCCAAGTTCAGCAGCAAGTCTCTGATCCGGTCCAAACGTCCGCTCCGAGCTCCGATTCGCTCCAAGCTCCAAGCTCCAAGCTCGAACCTCCAAGCCTCCGTTCCGGTCCAGACCTCCGCTCCAAGCTCCGATCCGCTCCAAGCTCCAAGCTCCAAGCTCCAAGCTCGAACCTCCAAGCTCCGATCCCCACTCCGACGAGCTCCAACCTCCAAGCTCCGATCCACACACCGAGCTCCACCACCTCTCCACGCACAGTGAGTATTCCTTTTCCCTTTCTCAGTCCGATCCGAAAATTTCTCAGTCCAATCCACCCGCATTTCTCAGTCCAATCAACCCTCTCATCACTTCATTTCTCAACCCGATCCACACACCAAAAATACAAAAACTGAAAGGGCCGACCCACCCTCAAACCCATAAACAATCCAACTGAAAATCATCAGTCCCTCGCAAACAACCCAACCTTTATTATTATTATTATTATTATTATTATTATTATATTTTTTTTTAGGTTATGGCTGAAATTTCCTCAGTTTTATTTGGTTGATCATGAGTATTGGGTGTAGCTGATGTTGAGTGGGTTGCATAAATTGATGTGGATACTGTTGGTTTGGGTATAAATTTGATGTAAAAATAGTTGCTGTGGTGGGAGTTGGTTATTGGGCAGAAATTTGACGTGGCTATTGTTGTTCTGTGAGTTGTGAAATTTGTTGCGACTATTGTTGTTCTGTGTTTTTTCTTTTTTTGGGAAACCCTTGTTCAGTGTTTTCTATAATAACAATGCAATGTGATTTGTTCAGAGGTGTAAATATTGACTGTGATGGTATTATATTGTGTACGTTGTTGATGATACAATTATACAGAAATATATGTGCATAAAAATTGGTACTCGTTATCAATGCGGTTTGGATATTTTCTGTTTGTGACTGTTTTTATTTACGGTGCAATCAATAGCATGCTTGTGTACATACCTCTTAGACCACAATGTTTGTGATTTTTTAGATGAAGAAAAAAACGAAAGCCGCAATTTTTGCTTCAGTTGCATCTGTCCTTCTTATGGGTGCTGCATTGTTAAGGAAATTGCAGCGTAGACGTAAACGACTGCCTAGGGCGCCTTTTGTTAATCATGCAGCCGAGAGAGAGGAATACATAAATAGTATTCTGCATGGAAGTGAGACATATTGTGTGAATCAAATTAGGATGAAGCCTANATAGTATTCTGCATGGAAGTGAGACATATTTGTGAATCAAATTAGGATGAAGCCTATAGCTTTTCACCGCTTATGTCACATCCCCACTAAGGGGGAGCATGTACGCCCGACTATTCACATGCCTGTTATGGAGCAAGTGTTTATTTTCTTACACATTATTGGTCATAATGTGAGGTTTCGTGTAATGGGTAGTCGGATTTATAGATCAACTGAGACTGTTCATAGATACTTTAAGGTCGTCCTTAGGGGGGTCCTAAAATTATATAGAACTCTAATAAGATTGCGTAGCGAAGATACACCCCAAGAGATAAGGAATAGCAGAAGGTTCTACCCATATTTTAAGGTAAATATTGCAACTTGTGTATTTTTGTAAATTATGAGGATTTATGTAATTCTAAACCATTATGTCTGTCAAAAATTAGGATTGTGTTGGAGCAATAGATGGTACACATGTTCGTGCATCTGTGCCACTTGAAATACAAGGAAGATTTCGTGGTCGCAAAGATGGAACCACGCAAAATGTGTTAGCTGCCATTAGTTTTGACTTAAAGTTTACTTATGTACTGGCTAGATGGGAAGGCAGTGCACATGATTCACGTGTGTTAAATGATGCATTTGCTAGGCCAGGGGGATTTTCAATTCCCAACGGTATTATACGTTTACTTCACCTTTTTGGTTTATTAGTTTAATAAATATTGTGTGTTTTCTTAAGCATAGTAGTGATTTGGTTTTATTTTTTAATATATGTAGGTAAATATTATCTTGGTGATGCTGGGTATGGTAATAAAAATGGGATATTGTCACCTTATCGAAGTGTGCGATATCACTTAAAAGAGTTTAGTGATCATCCTCCTGAGAATGAGAAAGAATTGTTCAACCTGCGACACTCTTCATTGAGAACTACCATTGAGCGAGGGTTTGGAGTGTTGAAGAAACGTTTTCGAGTGTTGGATGCAGAACCTTTTTGGTCTTTTGAAACCCAAGTGAAAGTAGTGTTAGCATGTTGTGTGGTTCATAATCACATTATGGGGTTGAACCACATGACCATATTATGGAAGCTGCAATGAACGAAGTAGAGTCTAGTGACCCCCACAAGAAACACAATCACGTCGAGAGTCCATTGAAGACAGTAGATTGTGGAATGCTAAGAGAGATGAGATATGTCAAGCTATGTGGTCTGATTATATCAGGAGTGGAGAGTAGTACTTTATTTAGATTTCTATGATTGTAATATGTATTTTTTTTTTTTATAAAGACAATGTATTTACTATAGACTTTTGGTGGTGTAATGGAAAAGTATTTTTAGCATTACATTGTTATTTGATGGTATTACATTGTCATTTTGAGTGTTAGCATGTTTCATTTTGTTGTGCAAATTTATAAGTATGGTTGTATGTGTGTTTGATTTGTTGTTCATATTCCGAGCGTAATTACTAAATGCTACTCTCATTTTTAAATGCTACTCTAACTATACAATTTTCATATGTAGTAATGTCAAAGGGCAAAGAGAAGGTAACCAGCAATAAGCAATTCAGGTGGCTGCCTCCCATGCATGAAATGATGCTGAGGATACTTGCACAAGAGGCTGCAAAGGGCCCTCTAGCACCTTCAGGGCAGGCTCCTTCGCTCTTGTAGCAAAGGAGATAACTGCCCAATTTGGGTTGAGTGCCACCCATCCTATGTTGATAATCGGATGCGAACTCTAAGGACCATGTGGTCCACTATTGAGAAACTTCGAAAGAAGAGTGGCTTCGGTTGGGATGATAATCTCAAAATGATAACATGCGACGCAAAGACGTACCAAGAAGAAGTCATGGTATGCCTTACAATTATATTTTCCGGATATAAATGATAATATATGTTTTTGTCCATAAATTGAAATTTTTAGTTTGGAAATTGAAGGCAAAGAATTTATTTGAAAAGATATTCATAGTTCCAAAGAAGACATCTATGAATAAATGTTAGAGGTTAGATGAAGTTTTAGTAAATTATATAATGGTGTGAAGTAAACTTTATCATGATTTATTAAGTTTTAGTCCTAGAGTAATGTCACACTACCATAGCTAGATGTTTAAATGCAGCATCTATTCCACACCATGATTTTATGTTTAATTTGACAAGGATGGACACCCACTTTATTTTTCATGTAATAACAGCTTTTTTTGTTTACTGGCATGAATAATGCATTGAATATTGAATTTATGCATGAAGTAATTATTGCATTGTTATTATACGTTCCTTTCTCCCTTACAGGCGCATCGAAAGCATGCAGAGTTTTTAAACAAGAAAATAGAGATGTATGATGAGTTAGCTCTTGTTGTGGGCAAGGACACAGCCACAGGTGGCTTTTCAAAGTCCTATATAGATTATGAAAATGAGCCAGATAATGGTGACAGTGCTGAATTTGTTGCTGATAATGTGGAGGAAGATGTGCTCGAAAAAGGTAAGAATGTAGTTGAGTCCTCCACAACTGGGTCGGGAATTTCCAAGTCCCGTAAAAGAGGTCGTGCACCTTCTGCTGCTGATGATAGCGTGTTGACTGATCTGTCTGATCAGTTGAAGGATATAGCTACGGCTCTTAAAGAAATCAATCAGGGCCCGGTAGATTATACATCTCTTTATAATGAGGTTATGGCTATGATGGCGGATGGGTATAGTGAAGAAATGCTTGCAACTGCGTTTGACCATCTGTGTGAAAATGAGAAGATAGCACGGGGATTTCTGGCCAAGAATGCTAGGCTGCGAAAGCTGTGGTTGGATAGTTTTTTTTCTCACAACTTTGACTTGCCTGTTTCATGTAGACTGTGATGGTAGCTTTATGAATTCACTGTTGTTGTAGAACTAGTATTAACCTACCATTGTATTATATATATAGTACTTTGTATTATTGGGACAATACAGTTGCCGAAATTATGTATTTGTACTATTCAGATACCACGAATAGGTATCATTTTTGTACACCATGGAGGTGTAATGACAATGGTGAACGATGAATGTGGCTATTTTTATATTAATATTATCGGTATATTTAAATGATTATTTTTGATGTTGAAGTGGATGATTATTTTTGTATTGTTACAGATATGTATACGCAATGCAGGTGTATGTTGAAGTGGATGATTAGTTTCTAATTATTACAAGTTTGTCTAGATAATACAGGAGTTGAAATTTGTAAGGCATTTTATACAGGAGTTGAAATTTGTAAGGCATTTTATATTTTCCGTAAAATTAATTCATAAACCAAACATGAAAATTGATTTTCCGGAAAAAATGGATTTCATTTTCCGTAAAATGTTTACCTGAACCAAACATAAAAATTGATTTTCCGTAAAACAAAAAGCATTTTCCGTAAAATGTTTGACCGAACCAAACACCGGAATTGATTTTCCGTAAATCGATTTCCGAGACAGCCAAACAACCTCAATACATTTTCTTTTTCTGGAAAATAGCATTTCCGGAAAATATGTATTTTCCGGAAAACGTTTTACGCGAACCAAACGCAGCCTTAAACTCATGACCTAATTGGATGGAGGGTGAAGGAGGAAAGTAGAGTAGAACTGGCCTCTCCTAGCCATCAGTACTATTTTCATCTGTTTAAAAAAAAAAATGGTTTTATCTGAGATGGAAGTTTAAATGTAAGATCATATTTAGAACGACTTTCTACCGTTGAAAAGAGAATAGGCATTTTTCTCTTTTTTATTTATTTATTATTTTTTAAATGGTTGGAATGGTGAAAAGAAAGGAAAGTTGACATTGTTAAAATTTTTTCTTTAGGGTCTGTTTGGTTAGAGGGATGAAAAAGCGAGAAGATAGAAAATGAGGAAAGGAAGCAAAAGTGGAAGGATAGAAAAAATTTAGTTTTCTCTTATATGTATTTGGTTGGGAGGGTAAAACAATAAGAGGATAGAAAATAGAGTTGATATAAATTTACCAATTACCATTATGTCCCAATTAGGTAAAACAAAAATTAATACATTATAGTTTTATTAAAAAATTATTTATGAATGATTAATTTTTTTTTTTTTAAAGTTCAACATCCCAAAAAAGTTTTCTCCAAAACAAAAAATCCAAAATGTTAAGAAAAGAAAGGATAAGCACAAAAGAAAAGAATAAAAATTAAAAAAAAAAAAAAAGAAAAAAAAAGGGAAGAAAGGATATGCACAAAAGGGAAGAAAAAAAATCTGAAGCTGAGATGAAAAAAGAAAAAGAGACAAAACAACAACAACAACAACAACCAAAAAAACAAAAAGGAAGAAGACAAAATAACTTAGAAGGAAAAGGCGTAGAAGTTCAAATAATATGAATGTTGGACTGGGACAATTTCGTCCAAAACATAGAACAATTTTTCACTGGAGTTTTCTCTTCCAATGGGGGAAAGAGAGTTTTGGTGGGCCGGAGAGAAAACTGCCAGGTTCTGTCATTTTCTTTCCTCATTTTCACTTTTAACCAAACACACATTTTTTTTCCATTTTTTCTCCATCATTTTCCATCCTTCCTATTTCACTCTCAACTAAACATACCCTTTGTAAGGTTGAATTTAATCAACCATTTTGTTGGCTTTTTTCTGTGCCAATTTGCTTGTAATTCAGCACTTAGAAACCCTGTATTTAGGTGGGAATCATGTAAGAGTAATGTGTGAGAGAGTGTGAAGAAATACTCAAGACTGTGCAGTGAAGCAAAGACTTGTAACTGGATTTCGCAGGTGGCTTGTGACTGGCAAGCTGCCAGAAGATGCACACGAGTGAAGCATGCAGAGAAGCTGAACCATCATGCCAGCTGTAGCACTATAGGACAAAAAGTCTAGTCTGGCCATTCAGTTAACTCGCGACTTGAACTCGCGATTCAATCAAGTTGCGAGGCCAAGTCGCCAGCCAGCTCTGTTTTGAAAAACTGACTCTTCGCATTCCATTCTCACCTTAGTATAAATACCCTTATACCCACGAAATGTAAAAAGCTTCCAGAGAGAATTTTAAGAGAGAAACCCTAGAGAAAAACAAGATTGACTCATCCACAATCTTCACATAGAGACTTTTCAAATTTCTCTACTCTCACCCTTCCTATTGTTACATCCTTAAGAGGTTCATTACCCAAATCATTTTCTCACTATACCCATATCTGTGAGAATGTCATTTAGTGCTTTGGGAAGCAGTTAGGAAGGAACCAATTGATATTGGTTGATGCTATGGGTTATAGCGGAATCCAGTAAGCTAAAGAAGACAAAGGTTCGGCCCAACCTCGTTGGAACAAGAAGCTTGGAGGGCTTAGGTACACTAAGTAGATTAGGCTTGGCGGGTCTTCTGTTGTTTATGTATCCTAACTTCATTCTTTAGTAGATTATTAACCGCTTGGAGGGCGGTGGAGAGGTTTTACGCTGAGGGCTTCGGTTTCCTCTTCGATAACACATCGTTGTGTTATCCTTGTGTTTGCATCTTTCTTCCCTTAATCTTTGCCATTTAATTTCTGTTGTAGATGTGATTTTATTTGGTTTAGATTATTTATCAATTTTGTTATTAGCTTATGTTCATTTTCCACACATTCATTGTTTGATATTAAGCTTGAATTGGTATTTTGTAAATTGAGAGTCTAAACGTTCATAGTGTTTTATATGCTATTTGAACATTCACCCTTAGTCTCCATTCTCCATGTTCGTGGATAGTTGAGGCTTCACCAATTCAGCCTCACAAAAAGTCCAATGACAAAATTTTAGGAAGTTAAAAAAAAAAAATCCACTACTTGATTGTCTTTGTTGCGTATGAAATGTAGAAAATGACTCTTTAATGTACCCTTCAACTTTTTTTTTTTTTTTTTTTGGGAATAAAATGTATCCTTCAACTTGATTGTACCTGTCAATAGCCAATTATTAATATTCTCTCTCTTTCAATTCTAGGTGCTGGCATAGGCTTGATTGTGATGCTTGTCTGTAGCTCTTGGTTGTACTTAATAGTCAAGCAGAAGAAGCCAATAAAACTGAAAGAAAAGTTCTTTAAGCAAAGTGGTGGTTTAATGTTACAACAGTGACTCTCTAGACAAGAAAATTCAACTAATACCACCAAAATCTTCACCCCAAAAGAGCTCAAGAAAGCTACTAATAATTATGATGAAACTCTAATAATTGGTCAAGGAGGGTTTGCTATTGTTTACAATGAATTTTTACCACATAATAGGATCGTGGCTATTAAGAAGTCCAAAATAGTGGATCAAAACCAAATTGAATAGTTTATCAATGAGGTAGTTGTACTTTCCCAAATTAACCACAAGATTGTGGTTAAATTATGGGATTGTTGTTTGGAAACATTTGCTCCTTTACTAGTTTATAAATTTGTACCTAATGGCACCCTATTTGAGTACATACATAGTGAAAGCAAGGTGTTCACTATATCATGGGAAACTTGTCTTAGGATAGTCATAGAAACAATGGAAGCACTATCATATCTACACTTTACATTTTCTACCCCTATAATTTAATTCATAGAGATGTCAATTCTTCATATATATTGCTAGATAGTAATTCCACAACAAAGGTATTAGATTTTGGATTTTCGAGATTGGTTTCACTAGACCAAACAAAAGTAGCGATTATGGTGTAAGGAATTATTGGATACTTAGACCCTGAGTACATTAACACAAGTCAAGTGACCAAGAAAAGTGATATTTATAGTTTTGGAGTGGTTCTTGTAGAGATATTGACAAGGAGAAAAGATCTTTCATTTGATATGCCCATGGTGAAGAGAAGTCTAGTTACGTATTTTCTCATTTCTTTGAAAGTGAATAGATTATTTGAAGTTCTTGAAAAACATATAGCAAATGAAGACAATGCTAAGCAATTGCAGGAATTGGTAATCTTGCAAATACGTAATATCATACTGCTTTATTACACCATCATGTCGAATTATTCGTTCTTTTTTTTTTCTTTTTTTTTTTTAATTTGCTAGGAACTTTATCCTAAACTAAAAGTGTTGAGAAGAATAATTAACTTGCAAATAAATATCATAATGCTTTACTTTAATAGTTCCTTTTTTTTTCTTCTCCCATGAACATATATTAGGTACTAAGGTACGTACGTGGAATGCATATGATCTTGTGCATCTGCTATATGCATATCTTTCTTACAATTCATCACAACTATATGAAACTTATATGTTATGAGAGAGATTATGCATATACCGGGTGTGTGTTTTAATTGTTGCCACTATAAATATCTAATTGAAAAGCTTTATGCTTCGGTAAGCCTTCATCTTTAGGGTTACATGTTACAAGAGAGATTATGTATACATTTGGATATAATTGATACTGTGTAGTCCAGGGGCAGCCCAACATAATTAAACAAAATTATTTAATATGTAAATATTAATTAAACAAAATTATTTAATATTAATCAAATTAAGGTTAATTTGATACATTAAATACATAAATAATACCAACTAAACTAATGTTAATTGTGTATAGATAATTGAATATCATAGTTGAACTATAAATATTAATAAAAAGAAATGAAATAATATTACGATTAAAAAATGTACTTTATTTTGGATATATGACGATGCATAGTTAAATAAAGTTGTAATCTAATTTTTAATTTTATATTTTGATTTTAAGAGAGAGATATAGATATTATTTGGTGTGTGGATTTGTAGGATATAAGTTTACAAAAAATTAAAGTCTCAAACTATTAGGGGAGATTAATCTATACTTGACGATTTAACACATTTGCAACATCTTTTTGAAATATTTTAGGGTTTCAATTGAGTTAAGGTTCTATTGGTCTCATACTTTGAGAGTCTTAATAGAAATGAAAAAGAAAAATGTGCTAATTAAATGCACTATAAAATGTTCAAAATATAATGTGATATTGACACATTGTCTCTGATTGATGAACTTCATCAATTTAACTAATGAATGTTTATATCAATTTTTTGTGATTAATAACATGGAAATTTGTAAGCCAATTGTAAAATTTGTAGTATCCTTAACATTACTAATAAAAAAAAATGTAAAACCTTTATAAAATATATATAATTTTTAAAAAATTTAGGTCTTTAACCATGGAAAGTATGGCCTTTTTTCCTAAGGAAAATTTTGTTTTTTGGTGGGGCCTTAGGCCTAGGCCTTGGGCCGGTCCTAGTGTCGTCCCCTGTCCCACACAAACCTAATAATATAGGGCGAAATCCCTTGGAGTTACCTATTAGAATTAAAATTAGAAATATGAGAACATATTTTCATTGGAAGGAATCTTTTGGAGGTAGCTTCAAGATGTTGGTTCGGGGAACTCATAAATCTCATGAACTTTTAGGGAATAATTAGGCCAATCCTTTAGAAAATTTTAAATTAATTCATAATATTGAAGTTAAAACCTTTACAAAAAAAAGAAAAAAAAAGAAAAAAAGCCTTGTTACTCGGGTGTTACAAACACTAATTAATTAAGCAGGTTATTGTTAGGCTTTAACTCAAGTAACCTGTAGATGTTATTATAGTGAATAGCGTATAACCTGCATGTGACCATTAATTTGAATATGAGATTTAGGTGCAATTTATAATAGTTGTTAAGAATGGTGTGATGATTATAAGTTTTAAAATTTTGGGGTGTGAAGTAAAGATTCAGAATTTCAGATTCCCCCTTATAGTCAATTGAGTGAATTACATATACTTTTTTAAAAAAAAGTTTAATTACTACTTTATTATAGTGTATTACTTAAGTATAATGAGTTTGGTTAATGGATACCCTTAGCCAATTTGTTAATGAATCGTTTTAAAAAAGTTTTAATACTATACTTTTATTGGAAATATAAAAAGTTGTAAAAGAATTACTTAATTTTTTATCTTTTTATAAAAAGTTTCTAAAAATATTTTTAAACCAATATTTATAAGGCATTTGTTAACTTTTTTTTAATAATAATTAGACCTTTTGCCAAGGTCAAGCTCCACTTAATCTTTTTTTTCTTTTTTCTTTTATGTGTATTAATTAAGTCAAGTCTACTTTATGGTCTACCGTCTACCATAGTCCTTAGATCAGTTAGATTGTGAAGTGTAAACACAAAACCAGTCATAAATATGCACATCAAGACTCGCGTTAGATGTGAATTGTAAACACAAAACCAGTCATAAATATGCACATCAAGACTCGCGTATATTTAACGGGTCTTTACGTATGCCTTTAAAAAGTCCAGCGTTTTTATGAAGCTCATACCAAATCATTACTCTTAAAACCCATAAATACGTACTCTTCTGGAAAATAGTGAGGCTATAGGTTGGTGTGATATTATTCTCAGTAAAAATGACAAATGCAGCAGAAACATTTCCATTATCCGTCTGGCATAAATTGAAGGTTGTTACCTGAAAGAAACTGCTAGAGATTTTTCTATCCGATGACTGGAAATGTCGTTGTTACAATATTTCAATCCAAGGCGATATTGGTCTTCCTGCAAATGCAAACATTAACTAATGTGATGTCTAAGAGCTCAATAATTGCACAAGCATTCAATATTGTGTTAATGAACCCGGAGATTATTGTTGTTTTTGCATTAAGCGGTCCCATCTGGACAAGGGGCATGTGTCCCCACTCATAAATCATCACTAGCAGCTAACGTCATAATTGGTAAGTACATATTTCCGGCATTGCACGCTCGGATCCTTTCTGTGGTATCATCAATCTGGATCAAATGCTGATCATGATTAATGTTTTAAGCTCATGACCTGATTGGATGGAGGGTGAAGGAGGAAAGTAGAGTATCTCTCTAGCCATTAGTACTATTGTCATTTGTTAAAAAATAAAAAATAAAAAAAATAAAAAAAATAAAAAAATAAATTGATTTTATCTGAGATTGAAGTTTAAATGTAAGATCATATTTAGAACAACTTTCTACCGTTGACAAGAGAATAGGCTTTTTTTTTTTTTTAATGGTTGGAATGGGGAAAAATGGAAATCTGACTTTTTAAATCTCGACAGATAGCAGGTGTCGAGGTAGCTGTCGAGCAGGTGTCGAGTTTTAAAAACTTTGCACTTCAGCTTGCTTTCTCTTGGACAGACTTGATGACTTCAACACTTGACCTTGAACCATTGTTTCTTGAAGTATTAAAAACACCTAGAACTACTCGATTACAAGCAGAGTGCGTTTTATCAAAAGATTAGCCAATTTACATAACAAAGTGACATATGTTCTTAAACAAGTTAAAACATATATGTCCTAACAAAAAAAATGGGTTTTATTTTTTGGACTTCAAAAACATCTTGGTTGGGTTTTAGCATCTGATTGAACTAGTTAGAACTTGGGACATTCCGGTGTCACTAAGAAGCAATAACACTCTGTTTGTTTCAGCATTAACATATATATATATATTTTTTTTTTGTAAAATGGTTCATTTTCCAAAGAGCATTGTCTAGAAAACTATCTTATTTTTCGGTATTTGGTAACGACCTTGAAAACGAGCTTAAGAATGTTTTCTAGTGTTTGGTATGCAATTTTTATTTATTTATATTTACTATATAATTTAAAACATGTGTATTATGTAAACCAACTAATGTAATCAATATTTAAAAAATAAAAAATAAAAATAAAAAAACAACCTAGAATGAATTTGGTTTTCATACTAAAATTTTGACAATAGATACAATCAAAATTAGTTGTCAAATTTTCATGATCTTTACCACTCATCTTTCTCATATATATGGAAAATAATATACATATATATCAACTATTTATCTATATATATATATATATTAAAATTGACAGGGAAATACATCTTAAGTAAGTACAAATAACAATAACTTTTAATTGTCTACTCTTTTTGCTGGTACACTAATTGTTTACTATGTTCAACCACAAGTCTTCAATATTACTCTAAATTATGTACTTACATAATGTATCTACATAATATATTATCACTGCATAGTATCTGCACAATGTATCTGCCAACAAAAATTCCCCTAAACAATTATCATTCATTATACTATCTTCATCACATGCGCTCCACACATGTGATGAGGCACTTTTTTTATTTTAAGTTTAATGTAATTTTTTAATTTGAATTTATATATTATTAGTGAGGTTACACAGGAATGAATTTTTAAGAAACTAAAATTTAGAATTTGAAATGGAGTAAACTGCTAGGTTTAGTGTGTACTAACTTTTAGGAAAAAATATATTACATGTGCGTGAGTTATATTTAAATAGAGAGTGCTAATTTTTAGGAAAAAAGTTTCTCTGGTATTTTTTTTTTAATTTTGTTGAATTACAATTTTAACCCCCTTTTTTTTTAAAGAATAAATATTATCTAATTAGATTAGGGGTATTTTTGACATTTTTTTAAAATCATAACTAACTTTTCTAAATGCTCTTAATATATAGAGATAGGAATATTATTAATTTACCATAAAGATTGTCCTATGTAAAAGCAATTTAGAGCCATATAGGCACTATATTTAAAATTTTCGTCTTTTACTTCATTCATTCTTTCTTCTTCTTATTTATTTTTTTTTTCCTTTAAACTTTTATGTGCAAAAAAGAAGTAACTTTTGCCTAGAATCCATCAAACCGAAATTTTCTTAAAGAAAAAAGAAAATCAAGCTTGAAATTCAAAGCAAAGAATTGAGATTTTGGTAGAGGGGAATGAAATAATTACTTCTGCAAATCTGTTCTCCTTTGCAAGTCAGAGCTATTGACCAATTAGTGAGGGGAAAAAAAATCAAATCAAAGAACTATTTTATAAAGGGGAAGAGAAACATGGAGAAAAGAGAGAGGAGAGACAAATAGAGGGAGAGAGAGAGAGAGATCTATGGAAGAGGAGAGACCAAAGTTAGTGACAATGAGGGTGTGAAGAGAGAAAAAGTGAGAGCGAAATTGTTTTCCAAGAAAAGTTTTTGGAAAACAACATATAAAAAATAGGCCTTATTTTTATTAGGGTTTTCTGTTGACTAAAGATAGATTTCCATTGACCTATTTTTTTTTACGCTACGAAACACTAAAAAATGTGAAAACTATCTTTATAAAATGTTTTTATAAATGCATGACATGTATGATCTACCCTAGGATGACATGTGAGCACGTATGCATGTGCCAAATGCATAGACATGTGAACAATTTATTTCAGAAACAAGATTAAAAAGTGTAAAGTTGTGATTTACAACTATGTATATGTTAGCTTTAATTCCATGTCAAATTTGATTGTAATTTTGTTCAATCATTTCCCTATATTTTTGTGGGATTTTATGTAAGGGCTATGTGTGAGAGTTTGGTGAAGAATTTGGGAAGAAGTGGTTTTTGCCACTTGCTCGTGATTGACTCGCGACTACTAAGTCGCGAAACAAGCCACGTGAGAAGCACATGCTGGAATTTGAAAAATCCTTAACAGGCTGGATTTCGCGAGTGATTCACGACTCAGGCCAAGTCGTGAGTGATCCATGAAACTCACTTCTTATTGCTTTCCGAAGTGTGACTTTTCCCATTCTTTATCAATACTATATAAACCTTTATTACCCACAAAATGTAAGAAGAAGGAGTATTTTCAAAGCAAAACATTTGAGAGAGAAACCCTAGCTAAATATTAGAGAGTTAGAGATTGTATTACCCACAATCCTCTACATCATTTCTCTAAAGTTTCCATCAACTCCCACCTCTCCATCTGCACATATACTTGAGAGGTTCTTGGCCCAAGTGATAACTAAAGATTAATCACTCACAATTTGTGTCACAGAATTCCACACCGCTTAAACAAAAGAACTTATGGATTGGATGTGCATTCTTATGGACTGGATCACTCACAAGATTAATCAGTCACATGATGTGCATTCTTATGGACTGGATCCTTCACCTCAAAAGTAGACCATAAAGTAAATAACCTTTGCCTCTTTTTTCTTTTTTTTTTTTCTTTTTTTTTTTTTTACTTAATACCAAAAAAAGAAAAAAAAAAAAAAAAAAGTAGACTTTGACAAGGTCTAAATTAAAATTATACTTACGTAATACACAAAAGCACTTATCAAATTCTATATATATATATATATATAATTCACTCAGTTGCCTATAAGATTAATTACAAGCGGGAATCTGTACTTGCACACCCAAATTATTAAAAATTAAAACTTATAATCAGCACTCCAATTTTAACAAAGATTACAACACACCTAACAAGAAAAAAGATTACAAATTGCACCCTACTTGACTTTTTAAACAAATGTTTACTTGCAAGTCATAATTTATTCATTATAATAACATCTACAAGTAACCCAAGTTAAAGCCTAACAAACTGCCCCAATGTTTGTGACCCCTATAAGTACCTAGGGCTTGGCTTAATAATTCTCTAATTGTGTATTGCCTTATGAATGAATTATTAATCATTGCCAACCTCCTTTTATTGTTCATTTCTCTCTAGCTTATTTGATAAGCTTTTAATTTTACATTATGGTTGCATTTGGCATTAGCATAAAAAGGCAACGTTTGTTACTATTTAGTTTGTTTTTACTACTATTCATCTTATATTTGCTACTATTTAGCTTACTTTTGCTATTATTCGTGGGCCTCATTATACTTTTTGGTACTATTCATTGGTCTCACTCTACTATTCAACTACTTTTTAGTTTTATCTACAGTATTTTCAGCAAAATGTTTTCAATTTCAGCTAATTAAGCTTTTCCCAAATAGACTTCATATGTACAAATTTTTAAAACTACATTTTTTAAACTATAAATATACTTCACACACTTTTGATAAAAAAAAATAAAAAAAATAAAAAAATAAAAAAAGAAAAAAAAAAAGAAAAAAAAAAAGAAAGAAAGAAAGAAAACCACCTCAAGAAAGTTAAATAAATTAATACCAAACACACACTTAGTATATAGCTTAGCTATGAAAAAAAGAAATCATAATGAATATTTATGAGTAATGCTAGGATCTGACATCCAAAAATCAATCTTAGAAAAATGATTTTATGAATATGAATTATGGTAATGGCTCTAATTTTCAATCAACCAAACTTGATATACTATATTTCAGAATACTCTATATGTGAGTAGAAAATTAGGGGTGCAATACAAATATACAATGAATATACTCACCAACCGCAAGGTGAATTGCTAGTGATGATTGATTGGAGACACATGTTGCGCTCTCTTGATGGTATCCTTTCATGCACAAACAATCATAACTTCTAGTTAGGGATGGCAATTTTTCCTCATATCCATTAACCCATCCATGGCCCGCTTAAATTGGGTAAGTCTTGACTCAACCCAATTAAACATTTGGGTTAAATGAGTAAAGACCCATTTAGGTAGTCCAATTAATGAGTCTTAATGGTTAAACCTATCGTACATAGATTTCAACCCGTGTTCGACATTATCCCCCAACCGTTGAGGGTTTTTCACTCGGCAAAGCGTGTTTGGTGCAAATATGCAAAAAGTGTGTGACAATCTATACAATACTAGGGTGATATGTGTGTGAGAGAATATTTTAACTATATTCACTTTTAAGAAGTCTCCACCAATCATTGAGATTCTTTGGTGTAATTGATTACCTTATCGAATTGATTTTATTTCCTAATTTAACTAAGAAACTCCTAAGGGATTTTAAGTTAAAATAGAAAATAGAAGAACCTCCCAGAGTAGAAATCAAAAATTTGGAAGTTTGGTTACATATGGGGAAGGTATTAGGCACCCCACAATGCCTATCCAAAATATTAGAACCTTGTTTCAACTTTAATTTTAAACACCATCATTTAAAAAACAAATTTCAATATTTGGCATTTGGTGTTGAATGAAAATAGATATTATGCATCTGCAATAAAAGGAAACAAGTCTATCCTAAGATGACATTTGAATGAATGACATATATAATCTACCCAAAAGTGACTTGTGGATGCATGGTATACGTAATCTACCCTTGGGAGACACATAAATAATGAATGACATGTATACTTTATCATAGAATGACATGTATTTATCCTAAGATAACATGTGAATGCATGACATGTATATAGGAATCTATCATAAAATGACATATGAATGCATGATATGTATAATCTACCCTAGGATGACATATGAGCATGTTTGCATGTGCAGAATGCATGGACATGTGAACAATTTATTTTAGAAACAAGATTAAAAAGTGTAAATTTGTGATTTACAACTATGTATATGTTGGCTTTAAATTCGTGTCAAAGTTGATTGTAATTTTGTTCAATCATTTCCCTATATTTTGTGGGATTTTATGTAAGGGCTGTGTGTGAGAGTTTGGTGAAGAATCTGTGAAGAAGTGGGTTTTGCAACTTGCTTGTGATTGACTCGCGACTACTGTGTTGCGAAACAAGCCATGTGAGAAGCACATGCAAGAATTTGAAAGGTCCTTGACAGGTTAGATTTCGCGACTGATTCGTGAATCATGCCAAGTCATGAGTGACCCGTGAAACTCACTGCCTGTTGCTTTTTGAGGTGAGACTTTCCCATTCTTTTCCAACACTATATAAACCTTCATTACCCACAAAATGTAAGAAGAATGAGGAGTATTTTCTGAAGAAACTTTTGAGAGAGAAACCTTAGCCAAACACATGAGAGTTAGNAAAAAAAAAAAAAAAAAAAAAAAAAAAAAAAAAAAAAAAAAAAAGGTATAATTCACTCAGTTGCCTATATGGTTAATTGCACGATGGAATCTGTACTTGCACACCCAAGTTATTAAAACTTATAATCAGCACTCCAATCTTAACAAAGATTACATCACATTTAACAAGAAAAAAGATTACAAATTGCACCTAACCACTTTCCAAACAAATGGTTACTTGCAAGTCATAATTTTTTCGTTATAATAACATCTACAAGTAACCCAAGTTAAAGCCTAACAACCTGCCCCAATGTTTGTGACCTCTCTAAGTACCGAGGGCTTGGCTTAATAATTCTCTAATTGAGTATTGCCTTATGATTGAATTATAAATCATTGCCATCCTCCTTTTATTGTTCATTTTTCTCTAACTTATTTGATAAGCTTTTAAATTTTACATTATGGTTGCATTTGGCATTAGCATAAAAAGATAGCTTTTTTTTTTTTACTATTTAGCTTGTTTTTGCTTTTATTCATCTTATATTTGCATATTTTGGTACTATTCATGGGTCTCACCGTACTATTCAACTACTTTTTAGTTATATCTATAGTATTATCAGTAATAAAGTTTTTAATTTCAACTAATTAAGCTTTTCCCAAATAGACTTCATAGGTACACCTTTTTATAACAACATTTTTTAAACTATAAATATACTTTAACACACTTTTGATAAAAAATTTAAAAAATTAAAAAAAAAAAAAAAACCCCAAAAAAGTTAAATAAATTAATACCATACACAAACTTAGGACAAAATTTCTAAATGCCCTTTTTGGGCAAACTAAGCAGTTTCAAACTAATTAGGGAAATGCCCCTCTTTTGAAAATCAATTTTCTCAAAATCGAGTTAGGCCCTATAGCAACGTTTTTAAGGAGCCTATAGTGACGTTTTTAGGACCTATAGTGGCGTTTTCTAACTCAATTTATATGAAATCGAGTTATAGGTAAAAAAAAAATTAAAAAAATTGCCTATAACTCGATTTCATAAAAGTCGAGTTACCAAACGTCACTATAGGTCCTGAAAACGTTACTATAAGTCCTTAAAAACGCCACTATAGGGCTCCCAAATTTTTTTTTTTTTTTTTTTTTATAACTCGATTTTGAGAAAATCGAGTTCCAAAAGAGGGGCATTTCCCTAATTAGTTTGAAAAATAGAACAAAACGCTGCTTAGTTTGCCCAAAAAGGGTCTTTTAGCAATTTTGTCCCACTAACTTAGTATATCGCTTAGCTATGAAAAAAAATCATAATGAATGTTTATAAGTAATGTTAGGATCCGACATCCAAAAATCAATCTTAGAAAAATGTTTTTATGAATATGAATTATGGTAATGGCTCTAATTTTCAACCAACCCAACTTGATATACTATATTTCAAAATATTTTATATGTGAGCAAAAAATCAGGGGTGCAATACATATATACAATAAATATACTCACCAACCACAAGGTGAATTGCTAGTGATGATTGATCGGAGACGCATGCTGCGCTCTCTTGATGGTATCCCTTCATGCACAAACAATCATAACTTCCAGTTAGGGATGGCAATTTTTCCTCATATCCATTAACACATCCATGGACCGCTTAATTTGGGTAAGTCTTGACTTAACCCAATTAAACATTTGGGTTAAACGAGTAAAGACCCATTGAGGTAGTCCAATCAATGAGTCTTAATGGTTAAACCTGTCTTACATAGATTTTGACCTGTGTTTGACATTATCCCCTAACTGTTGAGGGTTTTTCACTTGGCAAAGTGTGTTTGGTGCAAATATGCAAAAAGTGTGTGACAATCTGTACAATACCAGGGTGATACGTGTGTGAGGCAATATTTTAACCCATATTCACTTTCAAGAAGTCTCCACCAATCATTGAGATTCTTTGGTGTAATTGATTACCTTATCTAATTGATTTTATTTCCTAATTTAACTAAGAATCTCCTAGGGGATTTTAAGTTAAAATAGAAAATAGAAGAACGTCCAAAAGTAGAAATCAAAAATTTGGAAGTTCGGTTACATATGGGGAAGGTGTTAGGTGCCCCACAATGCCTATCCAAAAGATTAGAACCTCGTTTCAGCTTTAATTTTAAAAACCATCATTTAAAAAACAAATTTCAATATTTGGCATTTGGTGTTATATGAAAATATATATTATGCATGTCCAATAAAAGGAAACAAGTCTATCCTAAGATGACATTTGAATGAATGACATATATAATCTACCCAAAACTGACTTGTGAATGCATGGCATACATAATCTACCCTTGGGAGACATGTAAATAATGAAGGACATGTACACTTTCTCATAGCATGACATGAATTTATCCTAAGATAACATGTGAATGCATGACAAGTATATAACAATCTATCATAAAATGACATATGAATGCATGACATGTATAATCTACCCTTGGATGACATGTGAGCATGTATTCATGTGCAAAATGCATGGACATGTGAACAATTTATTTCAGAAACAAGATTAAAAAGTGTGAAGTTGTGCTTTATGTTTGTTTTTAAACCCCTTAAAACACAACTGAATTACCTTAGTTAACAAGCCAAGTTATTACTTAGTCCAAATTCCAAATCTAGGTTATCACAATCAAACAATTATATCATGTATAGTAGCGGAAAAATAAATAACATAATGATATGATGACCTAGGAAACCACACCGGTAAAAACCTGGGGAGGATTTAACCTAGTTATCCTCAAGGTAAACTTGAATCCACTATAGAAAGAATCGAAGTTTTACATTTGCGACTTAGACCACTAACATCCTATTACTACCCACCAATAGAAAACTTACTGACACGACCACGTGCAAGCTCCGAGACCACGAACTCCTTCTTTCTTGGATTCTCTAGCAAATACAAGCACACCGGTTTTTGTATCTTTAAGTTCTCATGGCAGCAACTGAATGATCATCAAGTTCTTGAAGAAATCTCCTTCTTGATAATCCTAAACTTATATGAAGGAAAGCTCCTCTCAGATCTCACAAGAGATTCACACAAACAGTAGTACGAGTAACAGTAAAACGTGGCTAGGGTTTGCCTTATATACCTAGGGCAAAACATAAAACCCTAAACGTTTTAAATGGGATAAGGCTGACTTGGAATTCTACAGGAAAAAAATTATGCCCGATATTCAATCGATCGACTTTAAATTTCGATTGATCGAGCCAGGCTGAAAGTCACTGATACTTCTGCAGCCACTCGATTCAACTTTACATACAACGCACATACTTTGAGCAAGTTTAAACAAGTCTAACAACTATTTTGATCATGGTTTGCCAACATTACACATTAGGGTTCTAAATACATTAGTTGCTAAGTCTTTAGAACCTAACAATTTACAACTATGTATATGTTGGCTTTAATTCCGTGTCAAGTTTGATTGTAATTTTGTTCAATCAATTCCGTATATTTTTGTAGGATTTTATGCAAAGGCTGTGTGTGAGAGTTTGGTAAAGAATCTGTGAAGAAGTGGTTTTCGCAACTTGCTCATGATTGACTCGTGACTACTGCGTTGTGTAATAAGCCACATGAGAAGCACATGTTGGAATTTGAAAAGTTCTTGACATGATAGATTTCACGACTGCTTCGCAACTCATGCCAAGCGAGTGACCCATGAAACTCATTGCCTCTTGGTTTTTGAAGTGTGACTTTTCCCATTCTTTTCCAACACTATATAAACACTCATTACCCACAAAATGTAAGAAGAAGGAGTATTTTCAGAAGAAACTTTTGAGAGAGAAACCTTAGCCAAACACATGAGAGTTAGAGATTGTTTTTCTCACAATCCTCTACATCATTTCTCTAAAGTTTCCATCTACTCCCACCTTTCCATTTACATATACTTGAGAGGTTCTTAGCCCAAGTGATAACTAAATATTAATCACTCACAATTTGTGTCATAGAATTCCACACCGTGTAAAGAGAATACTAATTAAATACGCGAGTCATGATGTGCATTCTTATGGACTGGATCCTTCACCTCAAAGTTAGACCGTAAAGTGAATAACCTTTGACTATTTTTTTTTTTTTTTAATTTACTTAATAAAAAAAATTAAAGTAGACTTTGATTTTGACAAGGTCTAAATTAAAATTATACTTAATGTAATTGACAAAAGCACTTATCAAACTCATTTTTTTTTTTTTTTTTGAGTATAGTTCACTCAATTGCCTAAAAGGTTAATTGCACGAAGGAATCTGTACTTGCACACCCAAATTATCAAAACTTATAATCAGCACTCCAATCTTAACAAAGATTACATCACATCTAACAAGAAAAAAGATTACAGATTGCACCTAACTTGACTTTTCAAACAAATGTTTACTTGCAAGTCATAATTTATTCGTTATAATAACATCTACAAGTAACCTAAGTTGAAGCCTAACAACGTTCCCCAATGTTTGTGACCCCTCTAAGTACCAGGGGCTTGGCTTAATTATTCTCTAATTGAGTATTGCCTTATGATGGAATTATTAATCATTGCCAACCTCCTTTTATTGTTCATTTTTCTCTAGCTTATTTGATAAGCTTTTAAATTTTACATTATGATTGCATTTGGAATTAGCATGAAAAGACAGCTTTTTTTACTATTTAGCTTGTTTTTGTAACTATTCATCTTATATTGGCTACTATTTTGATAACTTTTGCTACTATTCATAGATCTAATTGTACTTTTTGGTACTATTCATTAGTCTCACTGTACTATTCAACACTTTTTTAGTTTTATCTACAGTATTTTCAACAAAAAATTTTCAATTTCAGCTAATTAAGCTTTTCCCAAACAGACTTCATATGTACAACTTTTTAAAACTACATTTTTTGAACTATAAATATGCTTTAACACACATTTGATATTAAAAAAAAAAAGTTAAATAAATTAATACAAAAAACACACTTCGTATATAGCTTAGCTGTGAAAAAAGTCATAATGAAAGTTTATGAGTAATGTTGGTTTCCAACATCCAAAAATCAATCTCAGGAAAATGTTTTTATGAATATGAATTATGGTACTACCTCTAATTTTCAACCAACCCAACTTGATATACTATGTTTCAGAATACTCTATATGTGAGTAGAAAATCAGGGGTGCAATAAAAATATACAATGAATATACTCACCAACCAGAGACACATGCCGCACTCTCTTGATGGTATACTTTCATGCACAAACAATCATAACTTCCATTTAGGGATGGCAATTTTTCCTCATATCCATTAACACATCCATGGACCGCTTAATTTGTGTAAGTCTTGACTCAACCCAATTAAAAATATGGGTTAAATGAGTAAAGACCCATTGAGGTAGTCCAATTAATGAGTCTTAATGGTTAAACCTGTCTTACATAGATTTCGACGCGTGTTCGACATTATCCCCCAACCGTTGACAGTTTTTCACTCGGCAAAGCATGTTTGGTGCAAATATGCAAAAAGTGTGTGACAATCTGCACAATTCTGGGGTGATGTGTGTGTGAGGCAATATTTCAACCTATATTCACTTTCAAAAAGTCTCCACCAATCATTGAGACTCTTTGGTGTAATTAATTACCTTATCTAATTGATTTTATTTCCTAATTTAACTAAGAAACTCCTAAGGGATTTTCAGTTAAAATAGAAAATAGAAGAATGTCCCAAAGTAGAAATAAAAAATTCGTAAGTTCGGTTACATATGGGGAAGGTGTTAGGCACCCCACAATACCTATCCAAAATATTAGAACCTCGTTTCAACTTTAATTTTAAACATCATCATTTAAAAAACAAATTTCAATATTTGGCATTTGGTGTTATATGAAAATATATATTATGCATGTCCAATAAAAGGAAACAAGTCTATCCTAAGATGACATTTGAATGAATGACATATATAATCTACCCAAAAGTAACTTGTGGATGCATGGCATACACAATCTACCCTTGGGAGACATGTAAATAATGAATGGCATGTATACTTTATCATAGGATGACATGAATTTATCCTAAGATAACATGAGAATGCATGACAAGTATATAACAATCTATCATAAAATGACATATGAATGCATGACATGTATAATCTATCCTTGGATGACATGTGAGCATGTATGCATGTGTAGAATGTATGGACATGTGAACAATTTATTTCAGAAACAAGATTAAAAAATGTAAAGTTGTGATTTATGTTTGTTTTTAGACCCCTTAAAACACAACTGGATTAACCTAATTAACAAGCCAAGTTATTACTTAGTCCAAATTCCAGATCTAGGTTATCACAATCAAACAATCATATCATGCATAAAAGCGAAAAAATAAATAACATAATGAATTGATGACCTAGGAAACCACACCGGTAAAAACTTAGAGAGGATTTATCCTAGTTATCCTCAAGGTATACTTGAATCCACTATAGAAAGAATCGAAGTTTTACAATAGTGACTTAGACCACTAACATCCTATTGCTACCCACCAGTAGAAAACTTACTGACACGACCACGGCAAGCTACGAGACCACGGACTCCTTCTTTCTTGGATTTTCCTGCAAATACAAGCATACCCGCTTTTGTATCTTTAAGTTCTCATAGCAGCAACTGAATGATCATCAAGTTCTTGAAGAAATCTCCTTCTTGATAATTCTAAGCTTTTGTGAAGGAAAGCTCTTCTCAAATCACACAAGAGATTCACACAAACAACAATATGAGCAACACTAAAACGTGGCTAGGGTTTGCCTTATATACCTAGGGCAAAACATAAAACTCTAAATGTTTTAAATGAGTTAGGGCTGAGTTGAAATTCTGCAAAAAAAACATTTTGCCCGATATTCGATCGATTGAGTTTAAACTTCAATGCACATACTTTGAGTAAGTTTAAACAAGACTAACAACTGTTTTGATCATGATTTGCCAATATTACACATTAGAGTTCTAAATACATTAGTTCCTAAGTCTTTAGAACCTAACAATTTTACAACTATGTATATGTTGGCTTTAATTCTGTGTCAAATTTAATTGTAATTTTGTTCAATCATTTCCCTATATTTTTGTGGGATTTTATGCAAAGGCTATATGTGAGAGTTTGGTGAAGAATCTGTGAAGAAGTAGTTTTCGTGACTTGCTCGTGATTGACTCGTGACTACTAAGCTGCAAAACAAGCCACATGAAAAGCACATGTTGGAATTTTAAAAGTTCTTGACATGATAGATTTTGCGACTAATTCGCAACTCATGCCAAGCGAGTGACCCATGAAACTCACTGCCTCTTGCTTTTTGAATTGTGACTTTTCCCATTCTTTTCCAACATTATATAAACACAGATTACCCACGAAATGTAAGAAGAAGAAGGAGTATTTTCAGAAGAAGCTTTTGAGAGAGAAACCTTAGCCAAACACATGAGAGTTAGAGATTGTTTTTCTCACAATCCTCTACATCATTTCTCTAAAGTTTCCATCTACTCCCACCTCTCCATTTACATTTACTTGAGAGGTTCTTAGCCCAAGTGATAACTAAATATTAATCACTCACAATTTGTGTCACAGAATTCCACACCGCGTAAAGAGAATGCTGATTAAATATGCGAGTCATGATGTGCATTCTTATGGACTGGATCCTTCACCTCAAAGTTAGACCGTAAAGTGAATAACCTTTGACTCTTTTTTTTTTTTTTTTTTTTAAGTTATTATTGTTTGTGCATGAAAGGATACCATCAAGAGAGCGTGGCATCCATCTCCGATCAATCATCACTCGCAATTCACCTTGCAGTTGGTGAGTATATTCATTGTATATCTGTGTTGCACCCTTGATTTTCTGCTCACATATAGAGTATTGTGAAATATAGTATATCAAGTTGGGTTGGTTGAAAATTAGAGCCATTATCATAATTCATATTCATAAAAACATTTTTCTAAGATTAATTTTAGGATGTCAGATCCTAACATTACTCATAAACATTCATTATGAATTTTTTCACAGCTAAGCAATATACTAAGTGTGTGTTTGGTATTAATTTAATTAACTTTTTTGAGGTTTTATTTTTATTTATTTTTTAATCAAAAGTGTGTTAAAACTTAAAAGTTTAAAAAATGTAGTTTTAAAAAGTTGTACATATGACCTGTTTGGGAAAAGCTTAATTAGCTGAAATTAAAAATATTTTGCTAAAAATACTGTAGATAAAACTACAATGTAGTTGAATAGCATATTGAAACTCATGAATAGTACCAAAAAGTACAAATATAAGATGAATAACAGCAAAAACAAGCTAAATAGTAAAAAAAAAAACTGCCTTTTTATGTTAATGCCAAATACAACCATAATGTAAAATTAAAAGCTTATCAAAAAGCTAGAGAAAAATGAACAGTAAAAGGAGGTTGGCAATGATTAATAATTCAATCATAAGGCAACACTCAATTAGAGAATTATTAAGCCAAGCCCTCGGTACTTAGAGGGGTCACAAACATTGGGGCAGGTTGTTAGGCTTTAACTTGGGTTACTTGTAAATGTTATTACAACGAATAAATTACGACTTGCAAGTAAACATTTGTTTCAAAAGTTAAGTTAGGTGCAATCTGTAATCTTTTTTCTTGTCAGATGTGATGTAATCTTTGTTAAGATTGGAGTGTTGATTATAAGTTTTAATAATTTGGGTGTGCAAGTACAGATTCCTTCGTGCAATTAACCTTTTAGGCAATTGAGTGAATTATACTTTTTTTTTTTTTTTGAGTTTGATAAGTGCTTTTGTGAATTACATTAAGTATAATTTTATTTAGACATTGTCAAAGTCAAAGTATAATTTAATTTTTTTTTATTAAGTAAATAAAAAAAAAAAAACAAAATGAAACAAANTTTTGTGGTGAAGATTTTGGCAGTTTCAGTTGAATTTTTCTATCTAGAGAATTGTGTTGTTGTAACATTAAACTATCATTTTGCTTAAAAGAACATTTCTTTAAGTTTGATTAGCTTTCTTTGCTTGATTATCAAGTACATCCAAGAGCTGCAGACAAGCATGATTATTAAATCTGCGCTAACACCTACAATTGAAAGAAATAGAATTGTAATAACTGACTATTTGTTTTCATACTATTTTTATAGCGAATAGTTGAATTCAGAATTCTCTTCCACAAGGACAATCAAGTTCTATAATTATTTTATGAGTTATGCTAACGAGTGTCCTTAGGGTACTCGTTAATAATTTATTTTAGAAAAATTTTGATACCACTTTTATGGGAAATGAAAAAAGCTGTCAAAATATAATTTTTTTTTTTTCATTTTACATAAAAACTTTCTTTAAATTGATTATTAACCAGTACCCTAAGGGCACTTGTTAGCATTTCCCTTATTTTATTTCACTAGAATTTTTCAATGGAATTTTTATGATTTTGAATTGATAAAGTCTAAATTTTCAAAACTTGGAAAATGGAGACTAAAGAGAACGTTTTTACAAGTTCAAAGGAATTGATTGAGTCTAAATTTTCTAGAACTTTGAAAATGGAGACTAAAGAAAAAGTTTTAACATTTTCAAAAATTTCCTTTCTTTTTTCCATACCGACCATGACCATTTTTTTCAAAACCCAAAAAAGTAAAAATAAAGAAGAGAAAAATCTCCTATTCTTGTGAGATCAAGAGTAGAAAATCATTTTATATATGACCCAACATTAATTAAAACTCAATTTCAGATAAAAAAAGTTTTTATGAAAGATGGTAGGGGCACAATTTTTTTCAAACATTAATTATGTTTGATATCATCACCGCATGGGAGTGATGATTATTTCATAAGTATAAGTGCTTATGAGATATGGAGGGAGGAGACAAGGGCTAGAGTTCAAGTTTCCAAGAAAGAATTTCACATATATACATTTAAATTAAGCCAAAGTAGAATTCTATTTCAGATAATAAAAAAAAAAAAAATCATATTTGACTCAGCTTGATGATACGACAGAAAGGATCTGAGGGTAAAAACAATAAATATATACATACAAATTGAGACGTTAACTGCTAGTGATTATTTATGAGTGGGGACACATGCGTTGCGGTCCAGATGGTATCCCTCAACGCAGAAATAATGATAATGTTCTGGTTCATTAGCACAATATTGATTGCCTGTATAGTTATATTGAGCTATTTAACATCGTATTTATTAATTTGTGCAATTGTAAAAATAATAATAATAATATTTAAATACCAATTTAAGTAACTTTATAAATGCTCTGTAATTAAAAGCAATGAGAAGCCAAGGAAATGAAGAACCCATTTGTTTCTGTAAGGTTGAATTTAATCAACCATCTAATTGGCTTTATTCCGTGACCAATTTACATGTAATTTAGCACTTAGTAACCCTGTATTTAGGTGGAAAATTGTAAGGGTAGTGTGTGAGAAGATGTGAAGAAAAGCTCAAGAGTGTGCAAGAAAAACAGAAGTTCGCGGCTAGGGCTCGCGGGTGGATCGCGATTGGTAAGCCGCCAAAAGCTGGCACGTGACAGGCACACTGGGAAGCTGAAGGATCGCACCAGCTGTCATGCTACAGGACAAAAGTCTCAAGCTGGCCAGGCCGTTACGTCGCGACTTGAACTCGCGACTTGGACAAGCCACGAGATCAAGTCGCCAATTTGCCCTATTTGGCAAAAACTGACGTTTTACATTCCCTTCTCACCCTACTATATATACACCCTTATACCCATCATATTGAGAGAGCTTCCAGAGAGAATTTATGGGAGAAAACCCTAGAGAAAAATAAGATTGCCTCATCCCCAATCTTCATCTAAGAGACTCTACAAATTCCTCTACTCTCTTCCTCTCCATTGTCATACCCTTGAGAGGTCTTTTACCAAATTCTTATCTCACCACACCCACATCTGTGAGAAGGTCCATTTGGTGCTTAGGGAAGCAGTTTGGGAAGGAACCAATATACATTGGTTGATGCTATGGTCAAGTAGCGGAATCCGGGAAGTTAAAGAAGAAATAGGTTCGGCGTAACCTCGTTGGAGCAAGAAGCTTGGAGGGCTTAGGTACTTGGGTAGATTAGGCTTGGAGGGTCTTCTGCTGTTCATGTATCCCAACTATATTCTTTAGTGGATTTTATCACCGCTTGGAGGGTGGCGGAGAGGTTTTACGCCAAGGACTTCGGTTTCCTCTTCGATAACACATCGTGTGTTGTCCGTGTGTTTGCATCTTTCTTTCCTTTATCTTTACCTTATATTTATTACTGTGGATGTGTTTATATTTGGCTTAGATTGTTTATCAATTCTGTTATAAGCTTGTTATCATATTCCGCACATTAATTGTTTGATATAAAGCTTGAATTGGTATTTTTGTATTTGGGGGTCTAAACGTTCAAGGGTGTTTCATACCCATTTTGAACTTTCAGTTTCACTATAAAATGTTTTCAGTCAAGACATTTTTAAGTTTTTGGTGCGGATATAAAATTTTTCAAATATAAACCATTAAAATTGGTGCCTTCCAACCACCCGATGAGGGAGGAGGGAGTTACTGTGATTTTGTAAAATGTTTTATCAATTATTAGTGCTTAGATTGTTAGACACGTTGTTGGGATTGAGGTCAATTGCTCATGGGCTATTTCCTCCACATACGTAATTCGCTTTGTTTTGGGCAACTTTCATAATCTCGTTACCAGTTGCCCAATCAAGAACCATGTGAAGGGTTTCATTGTTTCGTAGACTGATAAGATTATCTGAGGAGAAATTGAACTTGTCTTCTCAGATTATAAAGGCAAAACTGCAAGGATTGAAATCCCAGACTTTTGTGTGGTTATCGTTAAAGCTATATGCTTTAAAATCAATCTGTCAAATCTTGAGGAATATCCATTTGGCAACACCCAATCCCAGAGCAAGTCCCATTGACTACATTTCGTATGTTATTACATCTGGACGGGAAGCTGATGGAGAAAGGGTTCATAGTTCAGATTACCATTTAGGTATGCATAAGTTGTTGGGTGCAGGGTAAGTGTCACAGACTCACAGCCAACACCCACGAGCTGGGAACCAAGAGTTTTGGTTTCTTGCTTTCCAGAGGCTTATTTGACTGACTCGTAACAGTCAATTCCGTTATACATCATGATGTCAATCTCGACTTGGATTGAAATGCTGTAACAACGACATTTCCAGTCATTGGTTGAGTTTGGCCGGGCGAGGTGCAGTGGCAGCTCCACTTGTATGTGAGGGTGGTCCTAGACCACCCTCACTTGCCAAATTATTTTTATTTTTATTTTATTTATACTTAGGAAAAAACATTATATAAATAATTAGTTTAAAATAATCTATTCTGTGACCACCCTGATTTGAAAAAAATGTATATATATACTTACAAAAAAAAATTATATACTAAATTAACATATTTTGACTACCTTAATAAAAATGTTAAACACTTTGACCTGAGAATCACAAAAATTTGGATTCGACAAAAAATAAGAGTAATGTTATATTAACAATATTTTCATGATAAACCTGATTGGGTAAGAAGTTACTAATTTTAATTTGAGTTTAATATTGACATATTGTGCCTATCAATAACAACTTGTGGCATAAGATTTGTTATAAAATTGTTATAGTCACTTTATTATTTTCATATTAGCATTTTAAATTTTAAATTTATACTTTATCTCTTATTAGTTTTTTTTTTTTTTTTTCTTTCTCTTTGCTAGTTGCTAGTAATAAAAAATTGTAATATTTCATATATTTGCGTGTTTTTTTTTAATTACGTTAGTATATTTAAACAGTCTCTGTATTAGATTTTGTATGATTTAAGTTTTTTAGTAACTACCCTAAAATATTCCTAGATCCGCCACCGGCGAGATATCACTATTAATGGAAAAATCTCTAGCAATTTCTTTCAGTTGTGTGTGTCTAGTGTCTGATGTTTATAATCTTTATCTACAACTATAAATGTTAGCCCTTTTGTAGTTGTACTTTAGTTATATAGTATATTATAAACCTGATTTAAAACACAATTATTACTATTTTTGTAAGTGTTTTAATAAATATTATGGATAATGGAAAAGTTTTTGCTGCATTTGTCATTATTACTGATAATATAATCACACCAACTAACAGCCTCACTATTTTCCAGAAGAGTACATATTTATGGGTTTTAAGAGTAATATGTTAGTACGAGCTTCATAAAGATGCTGGACTTTTTAAAGGCATACGTAAAGGGAAGACCCGTTAAATATACGCGAGTCTTGATGTGCATACTTATGATTGGTTTTGTGTTTACCCTTCACATCTAACTGATCTAACATGGTAATAGGTAGACCATAAAGTAGACCTTGACTTAATACCCAAAAAAGAAAAAAGAAGAAAAATTAAGTGAAGCTTGACCTTGACAAAAGTTTTAAATTATTATTGAAAAAAGTTAATAGTTACCTAACAGCATTAGTTTAGAAAGTATTTTTAAAAACTTTTTATAGAAAAAAAAGTAATTAACTTTTTTTTACAGTTTTTTATATCTCTAATAAAATTTTAGTATTAAAACTTTTTAAAAATAATCCATTAATAAATACAAGATTAATTATAGATAATTTTAGTATCAAGATAGAATGCAAGTTAAAACTTTGTTGACTTAAGATTGATTTAAGAAAAAATATTTTTTTAATCATGAAGATTTTCTTTCTTAGAACTTTATCATATTTAACATGGCCGCCAACAAAATGTATCTAGCTCTACCACTGCATACAAAGGCATCTAGAGTTTCTCAATTGGAGATTTACTGTAGTAGTAATTATATTATGCATCCGGTATATATATATATATATATACACTCTCATAACATATGGATATCTTGTAGTTGTAGGATCACTATTTTGTTTGAGAAATGATGCATATGGAAGACAAAACATACTGATGATGCATGAAAATCATTAGTGAGTTGTTGGCTCCAAATCACGCTAATGGGCACCTGCAGAACAAGAACATAAGGACCAAACAAAAGGCACCGGCGTGGTACTGGCCAAAGACCCTTCGAAGATCAAGTTAGTGAATGAGAAATATCTAAGAACTCTATATTGAGAGAGTTAGGGATTTTCTGCGTACTTGAGGAAAAAGGAGGTCTGATGCTTATATGGTGGTGAGTAGTGAACCAAGATCCTTCGGAAGTAGGGATTTTTCCTTGTAGGGAAGATCTGTATTAAGATTTTTGAGATTTTAGGATGTCTTTCCATATGAGGAAGATATGGGAGCATAGTAAAGTCTTTGTGTGTGATGTGTAAGATATTCCCATATATGAGTATGTGTGGGGATCAAGTGAGGCCACGTGGGATCCGTCGGCTTCCCTCTTTGTCAATTTAAGGTCTTCTGTCGCTCAATGATCCTACGTCGGTTTTGGGAGATGCGCCGGTCAATTTTTAGGGGTACGTTGTTCGCATTGTCGTCGTTCTGAGGCCTCCATCAGTTTCTATGAGGCTAACGATCCTATAGGTGTTTTTAGCTTCCACAGACATTTGTTTATAGGTCTTAATTTCCTTGTCAAAAACAAAAATACCCCTATCAGCTCGCCCTTACTCTGTGATTCTATCGGCTGTAGCTAATGGGCCTCAAAGTAATAAGGGTATTTATGATCGTTAATTGAATGTTTTATTGAAGTGTGTCATTAAATGGCTTAGGTAGCCCTTGGTTTAAATGCTAGGTGACCTGTGGTACTCATTGGTTGGCCTCATTTCTAATCAGAAGCGTCGCTTCGTATACCACGCCCATTCTTTCTATAAATATTCCTTCCCCCACAGTTTATTTTCTTTACTTTATTCTTACTTCTTGAGAGTTCAGGATCAGAGCTACTCCGTCGCCATGTCATTCTGTCATTTCCGAGCCGTCCGTCACTTTGAGCCATTGTCTACCATCTTCGTATGTCTCTTCTCCTTACTTTATTTTCTTATTTTTCTATATAGTCATCATTTATTTAGAGACCCATTGAATAGGTTCTTAGAGTACCTCTGTCGCATGTAGGTGAATAGATGTTAGGTAATAGAGAAGCGACGGGTGAACAATCATCATCAGTCCATGAGGGTGCGGGTAACGACGAGGTCTATCCGTCAAGGTGTGAGCCTGTGGAAGATTTATCCTGGTCCCTAGAAAGGGAACCGTCTGCTTACTCCCCTGCCGAGGAGGAAAAGGTGGAGTATGAAGAGGATGAGGGAGAAGGAGAAGAAGAAGAGGGTGACAAGGGGGAGGAGGAAGAGGAAGAAGAAGAAAAGGAAAGAGAGGGAGGTGATGAGAAAAGGCACGTGGAGGGTGACGGGGTTGTAGGCCAAGTAGACAATAATGGCCATAGGCCCTTTATTCTCCCTAGATATGGATGGTGAACAACTTTTACCCAACTATGTCCCAGAAGGTTTTTAAAACCCTTCGCGATCGTCACCAAATCCCTGAGCACATTCCCCTTTGTTTGCTAAGGAAGTTTGAGAGGTGCTACTCAGGAAAGACAGCAGACATTGGCATGTATGATGTCATGTTTATCGTGAGGCCGAGATTGCCGCTAATGAAACTGCACCGTCAGCAAGCCAATTATTTAGGCTTGTCCGTTAGCCAACTTTCCCCCAACGCTTGGAGAATCTTTATTGATGCTGAGGAGATATGGGTCATTTGAGTTGAGGGAATTGTCGGGTTACCCTCGACGAGTTTTTTTTATTGTTGTAAACCCCAACAGATTTCCTCGTCAAAGGGTATCTACCACTTTCTAGCTAGGAAGTCGTCGCTTAGGTTGGTGTCTGACATGCCTGACTCTAATAAGAATTGGAAGAATAGGTAACTTTTTTTCTTTAAGGGATAGACTGGTTGTGCAGACCTGAGAAGTGGGACAACATACCCGACGGGTTTGACAATACTTGGGGTATTATCAAGGAGTCTAGTGAGTCATCGGTATTTATTCCTTATTACCTCGTCAACTTTAGTTATATATCTAACTTTCTGCTTTTTGCTTTTTAGCTCAAGTCTGTTTGTAAATAACTGACAAGTAGGAGAACTTCCTTAGGCGAGTTTGGGCGATTCCCTTTGAGCAGAGGAAGTGGAAGGACTTGGTCACCCTTGACATCACTGCCAAAATCTTCACCACAAAAGGGATCAAGAAGGCAACCAATAAGTAATTATAATTTTTTTTTTTTTGCTGAATAAATTATTAATAATAATAATAATTTTTTTTAATAATAATAATAATAAATTATTATAAAACTTTAATCATTGGTCGGGGAGGTTTTGGTATTGTTTATAAAGGATTTTTATTAAATAATAGGATCGTGAAATCCAAAATGGTGAATTAAAGTAATTATGAGCAATTCATCAATGAGGTAGTTTTCCTTTCCACAATTAATCATAAGAATGTGGTTAAATTATTGGGTTATTTGGAGATATCAGTTCTTTTAGAAGTCTATGACTTTATACCTAATGGGCTTCTTTGAGTACAAACATAACGAAAGCAAGTATCCACTACATCGTGAAAATTTTGTCTTAGCATAGCTATAGAAATAACTGAAGTGGTATCATATTTACTCTATACCGCTCGTTTTAAGAAAGCCTCTTCTTTTTAAAATTAAGCAGAAGATGATGCGTTCTTTGGATTAAAGGCTCTTAGGCCGCTCCATATATATATATATATATATAACATTTTAGAGTAGCATTAAGGAAAATATCTATATACTATGAAAAAAAATAAAAATAAAAAGGTAGACCAGATTTGTTCAATACATTATGATGAGTTTTCTTGTAATTTAGACCAAAGTGACAATTCTAAATTCAACACTTTATAATAAAATAGAGTTTATTTTGTTGCTTATGTAATTAATATATTTATCGTACATATATAAATAAGTATCAATCTCTTTTTTTTCTCAAAAAAAATCTCAAATCTCTTTTTTTTTTTCTTTTTTTTAAGCCTTAAATATCAATCACTTTAATTCACTAATAATCCATGCAAAAATTAAAAATTGATATATTCTCATGTTTTATATATTTATTTGAACGATTTAGATATACCTATAACTTTGATCACCTTCATATATAAATAAATAAAATTTTGATTATTATGCATAGAAAATGTTGTAACTTCCCATCAACTTTGATGGGGCGTGTCCTGTTATAATTTCTTCCAAGTCAAATAAAGAACGTTAGTTCTCAAAAAATTAGGGGTATTAGGTTTTCAATCACCATCGCACGGTCACTTTGGAATTATATTCAAAACATGTGTTGAGGACTATCTAAACGTAAATTATACAAACTTACAATTCTGTAATTAATTGAATTAATTTTCTGATTAATATTATAATTTTGGGAAGGTTCAACTCATAATACTTATGCTGAAGTAAAAGCCTAAAAAAGAGCTAACCTTGTCCTTGGAGATCACAAACACTAAGCAGGTTGCTAGGCTTTCATTTGAGTTACTTGTAGATATTATAGAAAGCACGTGACTATTAGTTTTAATAACAAATTCAACCAGAACTTGTGCTATTGTGTGTTGTAGTGTTAAAGTGGTTCATCCATGTGAAAATCAGAATTCACCAACCACGGTTACATATATTATCAAGTTATGAAAAAAATTATAGCAAATTCGGTAGTCGAGAAAGAAATGATAATTCTTAAACCATTAAAAAAAATCACCGTTGAGAATTCAATGTATTCTTAATCACATTCTAGTAAGATTAACGCTACCCTCATAAATCATTTTACAAACTGTTTATTTAGAAAACTCTTTCCATTTCTTATCTATACTCTAAATTTGACATTTTCCATCCAGTAATTGTCAAAGTCAAGGATGTAAAGTGTAAACACAATTCCACCACAAACATGCACTTCAAGACTCGTGCATTTGAGTTACCTTATCTTTGCGTATGCTTTTAAATAGTCCATCATCTTTACGAAGTTTCAATACACCAAAACATTAATCTTAGACATTCTTCTGGGAAAAATAGTGGGGCTATGGTGTTCCATAGGATGCTTATGCAAGTCATCTGGGTTGGTGTGATATTATCAGCGATAATGGCAGCCACAGCAACAACATTTCCATTAGCCCTACCTAACTGCCCCGACAGTTGTGGAAATGTAAAGAGGAGACTTGTTCATCACGTTTTGGACTCCACAGGAAGAGTCCTATAAGGAAAAGACTTCCGCATCAAGGAAGGGATGTCAATCTCAAGCCACTATAAAAGCCCCAATACCCTCATAAGCCGAGGTACGCATAATTGACCCTCTCTAGCACTCTAGAGTTGTGAGCATACTTTCTAACTTAACCTTCGGAGGGTATTTGGCCGGCACTACACCGGTGCTCTCTGTTAGGTCCTCTTTTCTCTGTGCAGGTGTCGTTTCGAGGGTACGAGCATTGTGCAATTCACTGTTGATTTTTTCAGCATCATCAATGAGTTTTGTTGTAATTTAGACCAAAGTGACAATTCTAAATTCAACACTTTATAATAAAATAGAGTTTATTTTGTTGCTTATGTAATATATTTATCGTACATATATAAGTAAGTATCAATCTTTTTTTTTTTTTTAAGCCTTCAATATCAATCACCTTAATTCACTAATAATCCATGCAAAAATTAAAAATTTATATATCCTCATGTTTTATAGATTTATTTGAACGATTTAGATATCCTTATAACTTTGATCACCTTCATATATAAATAAATAAAATTTTGATTATTATGCATTGAAAATGTTGTAACTTCCCATCAACTTTGATGGGGCGTGTCCTGTTATAATTTCTTCCAAGTCAAATAAAGAACGTTAGTTCTCAAAAAATTAGGGATATTAGGTTTTCAATCACCATCGTACGGTCACTTTGGAATTATATTCAAAACAAGTGTTGAGGACTATCTAAACGTAAATTATACAAACTTACAATTCTGTAATTAATTGAATTAATTATCTGATTAATATTATAATTTTGGGAAGGTTCAACTCATAATACTTTCGCTGAAGTAAAAGCCTAAAAAAGAGCTAACCTTGTCCTTGGAGATCACAAACACTAAGCAGGTTGCTAGGCTTTCATTTGAGTTACTTGTAGATATTATAAAGAGTACGTGACTATTAGTTTTAATAATAAATTCAACCAGAACTTGTGCTAGCTATTGTGTGTTGTGGCGTTAAAGTGGTTCATCCATGTGAAAATAAGAATTCACCAACCACGGTTACATTTATTATCAAGTTATAACAAAAATTATAGCAAATTCGGTAGTCTAGAAAGAAATGATAATTCTTAAACCATTAAAAAAAATCACCGTTGAGAATTTAATGTATTCTTAATCACATTCTAGTAAGATTAATGCTACCTTCATAAATCATTTCACAAACTGTTATTTAGAAAATTCTTTCCATTTCTTATCTATACTCTAAATTTGACATTTTCCATCCAGTAATTGCCAAAGTCAAGGATGTAAAGTGTAAACACAATTCCACCACATTCACTTCAAGAGTCGTGCATTTGAGTTGCCTTATCTTTGCGTATGCTTTTAAATAGTCCCATCATCTTTACGAAGTTTCAATACACCAAAACATTAATCTTAGACATTCTTCTGGGAAAAATAGTGGGGCTATGGTGTTCCATAGGATGCTTGTGCAAGTCATCTGGGTTGGTGTGATATTATCAGCGATAATGGCAGCCACAGCAACAACATTTCCAATAGCCCTACCTAACTGCCCCGACAGTTGTGGAAATGTAACAATTCCATATCCCTTTGGCACAACTGAAGGTTGTTACCTCAATGATACTGCTAATATTTATGATGGGTATTATTTTATCAATTGTACTACCAACGCACGCGACCAACCTCAACCAATGATTTGGAACCTCAACGTTACAAGCATTTCCATGGAATTTGGTGAGATTGACATCCAGATGTCTAACTCAATTGACTGTTACGACCAGTCTGGTACGCCTCTTTCACCGGACAACACGGCAACTCTCTATGTCCCCAGTTTCACAGTTTCTGTCACCAAAAACAAGTTTGTGGCAGTCGGGTGTGACACTTGCGCATACCTTAATGGTTTTCTGAACGGTCAACCCTCACTCGTACGCTGCCAGTCCACATGTAATAACACACTGAGTGTAGTCAGTGGGGCATGCTCTGGGATTAGGTGTTGCCAAATGGATATTCCTCAAGATTTGACAAATATTTATTTTAAAGCCTATAGCGTTAAAAACCACACACAAGTCTGGAATTTCAATCCATGCAGCTCTGCCTTTGTCATCCAAGAAGACAAGTTCAATTTCTACTCAGATTATCTTATCAGTCTACAAAACAATGAAACCCTTCCCATGGTTCTTGATTGGGCAATTGGTAATGAGACGTGTGAAGTTGCTCGGAAAAAAGCGAATTACGTATGCGGAGGGAATAGCACATGTATTGATCTCAATTCCACCTGGTCTGGGTACCGTTGCCAATGCAGGGACGGTTACCGCGGGAACCCATACCTCAAAGACGGTTGCCAAGGTATTCAATATATCTACATATCTACTACCATTTTTTTAATCAAAGAAAGAAAATTAATGAAACACATTTCAACGAATTTCTAATATATATATTATGTGGCAATACGTTTCAGGTTTCATTTTCGTTTCAATAGTTTGTGATTGCTTTTGATTGTGGTTCTCCTAAGTTACATAAAAATTGATTTTTTTTTTTTTCAATTGCAGACATTAACGAATGTGATGTTAAGGAGCCCAATAACTGCACAAGCAATCAATTTTGTGTTAATGATGTCGGATCATATCATTGTTCGTGCTTGGAGGGGTACCACTTGGACGGAGAGGCATGTGTCCCCAATCAAGCTGTTCCTAAATTATCACTAGCAATTAGCCTCACTATTGGTAAGTTATTTAGTTGCTCTTTGGCAAACATTTTGCTTTAGTTTTTTTTTTTTTTTTTTCCTTAATTTAACAAAATTAGCTTTTTTGAAAATTAATTAGCTTTTAATATTTGTTTGGCACACATTAGGCTATTTAGCAAAAAAGCAAATATACATAACCACTATATAAATAAGTTACTAGAAATACAGATAGATTGAGTTTTAACTTTTAAATGTAAGATCATGTAAAGAATGACTAGTAGTCATTGTTCCAAAAAACAAGAAGAGACATGATTGGTTTGGGGAAAATAAAGGAAATTTTAGGACACGTTTGATATTGTAACGATGATTACACGTATTGTAATTATGGAATCTTTTTTACAAGGCCCACAAACCCTTTAAATGCCTTTAACGTGTCATTAGCCTCATTGATCAATGTTGTCTAGTGGAAAACATGTACAGATACTAAAACGTAGAATAAAATATTCTTTATTAAAATGCATATTTAGGCTTCGTTTGGATACATCTAAAAACTGAAAACTGAAAACTGAAAACTGAAAACTGAAATCTGAAAAACACTATAGCAAATCATTTTTAAATATGTAAATAGTACCGTGGGACCCATTTTTAATAAAAAAGTTGCTGAAAAGTGAAATTTGTGGGTTCATAAACAGTGAAATTTGTGTTGAAAAGTCAACTATTGCGGCTACTATTCATTAATCAGTAGTCGCTACAGTGCTGCTACAGTAAAATTTAGCTAGAAACGCGTGAAAAAAAAAAAAAAAAAAGGCTGAAAAAACGCAAACGTCAAATGTAACGTGCCAGCCAAACGAGCACTTCTTGGGATAAAATAGAAGCTTTTGTTTCATAATAGGGAGATTTAGGGGGAATTTATTATTGTTGTTTAAGTAACAGTTTTCAGTGTTTAAACAATATTAAACATAATTTTACATACTTTTTTATCTACATATATTTCCACAAAACAATAATAACATTATTATAAATCTCTTATCAAACAGACTCTTAAGATTTCATATACAACTTGAGAATAAAGTATGTGAAATTTTGTACTTTAATTGACACCTCTTTATGTACAAAGTGTTTGGAGATTTGAGGGAGAAAAGATTCTAGCTGCAAAATTAATAGCATATTATAAATATCTCAAAAAAAAATTTTGTGAAATTTTGTATTGCAAAACAAAAAAAAGGAAAAACAAAAAACCAATAAATCAATATAAATCAATCGTTTTCAAAAAATTTTGTGTAAATCTCTTGGGTCCCATAAGTTATAACAAAAATTTGGGAGACCTGTTGTGTTAGCCATAGAACCAGGTGCGATACGGGACCACAATGAGCAGGCAATCATCCTGAATTTCTGATGCTTTCTCAATCTTGGGTCCCCCCAAATTTGTAACCTAAGCTCACGGTCAACCTACTATAAGTCCGAAAAAATAGAGATGCACAATTGGAAAGGCCCATGTTGAGTTAGGACCAGAACCAAAGCCCATCCATAGCATTCCTTTTTTTCTTCTTCTTTTCTCTCTCTTTTTTTTTTTTTTTTTTTTTTCCTCAGGAAAAGAAAAAAACTACTAGAAAGACAGGGATGCAATACCATGGAGAATCTGTCAGGTTTATTTAACTTATTTTTTAAAAAATATTTTATTTAGAAAATAAATTATTTAAATGTATTCTATGTCAAAAAAAAAGTGAAAATTTAAAACTATGTCTAGTAAAAAAAATAAAAAATAAAAAATAAGAGAAAACAAATAAACCCTAAAGCCAAACTAAATTAGGAATTCTAAATCGCATATCAACCCCATAGTTCATAATTTGTCACCTAAATTATACTTTAATATCCATTTTGAACTTCAAAATTTCTTTAGAAAATTTGATTAAACAGATTATTTATGCGAAAATAACTTTTAATAGATAAACTCAATTTAACAAAAAACAGTATCATTTTCTAGCTTCTGCTTTGTACCGAACTATCGTTTGGTTCATGCAATAAGTACTTTAATGCCTAGATAAATTTTAGAGGGTATTTTGCACGTTATAGAACCTGATAAACAAGAAACAATATAACCAAATTTTAATTATTTCAATTTAGGAAAACTTTAAGAGCAAAAAACCTAGTTCAAAGCTGAATAAAATATATTCTTTAAAAAAAATTAATCAATTAATATTAACATGGTCTTATTTTATATTTAATTTGTATAAACTCATGTTAGAACAATTTTTTAGTGGGATTATGTATATGAAAATGCTAAGTATAGTTTCTTTAGGTGTAGTTCATTGTCAAGAGCTTTCTAGCTTAGCTGATTAGCACTATTTGGTATTTCTAAGGGAGACATATAAAGTTCAAATCCCCTCCATTTCAGGTTGTAACTATCATATTATCAAACAAAAAAAAAAATTGTACTAAGGTTTTGCCTTTTTATTTATTTATTTATGAAAAGATACATATAAAAACACAAAAAATTAAAAACTCATTTTTATAGAGTAAGCATTTAAAAATAACTTAATGAAAAACTAGTTTTTATTGGAACTAGATGTATTGTTGGTAATGTTCCCAAGATGATGATAATGCTTTGTTCAAGGAAGTCAACATTGTATTAGTACTAGTTGTATATATTGTATCGGCCATAAAATTAGTATCGTAATCTTCTAAAATGTACTGACTAAAGTATAAGGTTGTACTGGCACATACCAATTATACCGGCAATTTTTTGGGTATTTTAGCTAGAATTGATGCTTATCTTGGTGAAATATTTATAAAACAAATGTTATAAACCATGTTATTTAAGTTAATACATTTGGTTAATGTAGTTAGGATAATATTTAAGCTTACAAAATGTGTGGATTTTAAATAGTATGTTTTTTAAAAAAGAAAATATATATATATATATATATAGTAACTCCTAAAATAGTACATCGGTATCAAAAGGTTGTAACTATCATATTATCAAAAAAAAAAAAATTACTAAGGTTTTGCCTTTTTTTTTTTTTTTTTAAATGAAAAGATACATATAAAAACACAAAAATTTAAAAACTCATTTTTATAGAGTTAAGCATTTAAAAAGAACTTAATGAAAAACTAGTTTTTATCGGAACTAGATGTATTGTTTGTAATTGGCCCAAGATGATGATAATGATTTTTTCAAGAAAGTCAACATTGTACCAATATTGGTTGTACTGACTAACGTATAAGGTTGCACTGGCATATTCCAATTATGCCGGGAAATTTTTGGGTATTTTAGCTAGAATTGATGTTTATGTTGGTGAAATATTTATAAAAACAAATGTTATAAACCATGTTATTTAAGTTAATACATTTGGTTAATGTAGTTAGGATAATATTTAAGCTTATAAAATGTGTGGATTTTAAATAGTATATTTTAAAAAAAAGCAAATATATATATATATATATATAGTAACTCCTAAAATGGTACATCGGTATCAATTAGTGTCAAAATATTTCATTTTTCATACCAAACCAAAATGACTTTTGGTATAAAATTGACTCCCTTGACATTACTGCATTTGTCTAACACCCTTGACCCAACTGATTATATTTTATCCTAGTGTGTTATTTGGACTTTGAACTCAATTGTTTCCTTAAAAAAAAAAAAAAAATTAAATAAAAAAATTTTTGAACCTTTTTTTTGAGAAACTTGAAACTTGATCTTTAGATTCTTTAAAAGGTCTTGAGTATAGATTTACCTAAAGTTATATGCAAAGCCGATTATGTGAAAGCAAAATTTATATTTATCAATTATATAAGCTTAAATATTACATTATAGTTATTCCTCATACAAAGTTACAAACCACCAATTACCATTTCATATTGCCAATATCATCATTTCGGACACTGGTGTAGCCATCGATAATCATAACAGCAATTTTCCAATAATTATCCATCATAGATAGCCGTTGTCTAGTGTTGTTGACATTTGCTTTGTATATTCCGTTTTACATTGATCACGATCCTGTACACATCTTATTGTTGGGGAGATAAACACCTTGGGAAGCTATCTTAAATAATTAATATAACATATAGAGACACACTTTAACCCAAAAGGTCTAAACCCAATGGGTATGTGCTCAATTATGTTATATTAACTACTCATTCTTCTAACATTTATTCAATGTGGGACTTTACTCACATGTATATACCCAACAATCTCTCCCTCACGTGTGAGTCTCTGCCTCTCTGTAAGCTTCAAGACCTCTTTGTGGGTCATGAATAAGTCCTACTTGCTCCCCCTTGCCTAATGGGCTTTTTCCTTCACTAGTGCATCATCCATGGGCTTTCATGTGTCAACCACACACATCTTTTATCCTCCATGGGAACCTCGCACCTTATCGTTGTCTAGCATCATTGGTAATAATACTCCTTTGTTGGCCCTTTTCCAAGATCATTTGTGTGGGCTTTATGGGCTTGTTTGGTGTAATATACCGTCCTCGCTCTAACTGCGAAAGGGACCCGCCCTGCTCCATTTGCAAAAGGGTTTTAAGTACACACACACCCCTTTCCCACTCCAACTACGAAAGGAATCTTGATAACCTTGCCACCTTTGCCCCACTCCACCATGAGCTCTGATACCACTTGTTAGGGAGATAAACACCTTAGAGAATTTCCTTAAATAATTAATATAACATATAGGACACACTTCAACCCAAAAAGCTTCAACCCAATGGGTATGTGCTCAATTATATTATATTAACTACTCATTCTTCTAATCTTTATTTAATATAGGACTTTACTCACACGTGTACACCCAACAATATGCTTATTCAATAGTCACAAATTACGTTGTAAATTTGTAATTCACATATTGATTTAGTCATCTTTGTATAATAGATACGTTAAATATTTAGTTCATACCATGTCAAGGTATTTGCCATTACAAACCTAAAGACAATGGGATTGACAAATATATAAGGTTAGAAAGTTGTTCAAGGTGAAAATGCATGTTTCAATGTGTGCAGGTATTAGCATTGGCCTTTTACTATTGTTTGTGGGAGGTTCTTGGATATATTGGGGATTGCAAAAAAGAAAGCTCATCAAGCTCAGAGAAAAATTCTTCCAACAAAATGGTGGCTTATTGTTACAACAGAAACTATCTAATCGTAAAGGGCCAGTAGAAACAGGCAAGATTTATAGTGTAGAAGAGCTCAAAAAGGCCACCAACAACTACGATGAAAGTAGAGTCCTTGGTCAAGGAGGCTATGGAACAGTTTATAAAGGAATATTACCAGATAACAAAGTGATTGCTATTAAGAAGTCCAAAATTGGTAATCAGACCCAGATCGAGCAATTCATAAATGAGATAATTGTGCTCACCCATATTAACCATAGGAATGTGGTTAAGCTATTAGGTTGTTGTTTAGAAACAGAAGTGCCCTTACTAGTTTATGAATTCATTTCAAAAGGGACACTTTCTGAACACATTCATGATAAAGGCTTATCATCCTTACTTTCTTGGGAAAAACGTTTGAAGATTGCTGTAGAAACTGCAAGAGCACTTGCGTATTTGCATTCTGCAACTTCTATGCCAATTATACATAGAGATGTCAAAGTTGCAAATATATTGTTAGATGATAATTTCACAGCAAAAGTGTCTGACTTCGGAGCTTCCAGATTGGTTCCTCTAGATCAAACACAGTTAAACACTTTGGTGCAAGGAACTTTTGGATACTTGGACCCAGAATACTTCCATACTACCCAACTAACAGAGAAAAGTGATGTGTACAGTTTTTGTAATACCCCAATTTTTGCTTTTATGATTATCCCCGTACCTTGTTATTTTTTTATATAAAGTTGAGGTACTTTATGTGTGCGCACAGTAAGATGAGAGTAGACAATTTTGTAGTGCTACAAATAGGTGAGAAAATTAAAGTTTTAGTGCAAATAATTTGGTGCGACAATTAAAATTATAAATAAATAAAAGGGAGATGTTTTATGGGCCTCTTGGAGACTGAAGAGATAAGTTCAAGTGGGTTTCAAACTCTGGCCCACTACCCCACTAAGCCCACATCTTTGATGTGTTGAATATAAGGCGGAGGAAAAACTAAATTAGGGTTTTATCACTAAGGAGGCTAAGAGGTGTTTTTCTTTGGAGTTTAGAACACGTACAATTGAAGAGACAGCCAAAGAATTCCAGGTAAAAAAAAAAAAAAAAAACTGAAACTCTTTTTTTGAGAAACTTGATCTTTAGATTCTTTAAAAGGTCTTGAGTATAGAATTACCTAAAGTTATATGCAAAGCCGATTATGTGAAAGAAAAATTTATATTTATCAATTATATAAGCTTAAATATTACATTATAGTTATTCCTCATACAAAGTTACAAACCACCAATTACCATTTCATATTGCCAATGTCATCATTATGGACACTGGTGTAGCCATCGATAGTCATAACAGCAATTTTCCAATAATTATCCATCGTAGATAGCCATTGTCTAGTGTTGTTGACATTTGCTTTGCATGTTCCGTTTCACATTGATCACGATCCTCTACACATCTTATGTGCTTATTTAGTAGTCACAAATTACGTTGTAAATTTGTCATTCACATATTGATTTAGTCATCTTTGTATAATAGATATGTTAAATATTTAGTTCATACCATGTCAAAGTATTTGCCATTACAAACTTAAAGACAATGGGATTGACAAATATAAAAGGTTAGAAAGTTGTTCAAGGTGAAAATGCATGTTTCAATGTGTGCAGGTATCAGCATTGGCCTTTTACTATTGTTTGTGGGAGGCTCTTGGATATATTGGGGACTGCGAAAAAAAAAGCTCATCAAGCTCAGAGAAAAATTCTTCCAACAAAATGGTGGCTTATTATTACAACAGAAACTATCTAATCGGAAAGGGTCTATAGAAACAGGCAAGATTTATAGTGCAGAAGAGCTCGAAGAGGCCACCAACAACTACGATGAAAGTAGAGTCCTTGGTCCAGGAGGCTATGGAACAGTTTATAAAGGAATATTACCAGATAACAAAGTGATTGCTATTAAGAAGTCCAAAATTGGTAATCAGACCCAAATCGAGCAATTCGTAAATGAGATAATTGTGCTCACCCATATTAACCATAAGAATGTGGTTAAGCTATTAGGTTGTTGTTTAGAAACAGAAGTGCCCTTACTAGTTTATGAATTCATTTCAAAAGGGACCCTTTCTGAACACATTGATGATAAAGGCTTATCATCCTTACTTTCTTGGGAAAAACGTTTGAAGATTGTTGTAGAAACTGCAGGAGCACTTGCGTACTTGCATTCTACAACTTCTGTGCCAATTATACATAGAGATGTCAAAGCTGCAAATATATTATTAGATGATAATTTCACAGCAAAAGTGTCTGACTTTGGAGCTTCCAGATTGGTTCCTCTAGATCAAACACAATTAAACACTTTGGTGCAAGGAACTTTTGGATACTTGGACCCAGAATACTTCCATACTAGCCAACTAACAGAGAAAAGTAATGTGTACAGTTTTGGTGTTGTTTTGGCAGAGCTTTTGACTGGTAAGAGGGCACTTTCGTTCGATAGGCCTGAAATTGACAGAAATCTAGCAAAGTTCTTTATTTCTGCTGTGAAAGATGATCGCCTAGTTCAAATTCTTGAAGATCATATTATTAATGAGGGTAATATTGAGCAACTAAAGGAGGTTGCTAATCTTGCAAAAAGGTGCTTGAAAGTGACAGGCGAGGATAGGCCTTCTATGAAGGAAGTGGCAATGGAATTGGAGGGATTTGTTATCATGGAAAAACATCCTTGGAGAAATGCTAGTCTCTATACAGAAGAGACTGAGTACTTGCTTGGTGCACCTACTCAATCATTTAGTATTGATGTTGGTCCCAGTTGTTCTTCCAGTACAGTTGCTGGGTATGATAGCATAAGAAACGAAGCATTGAAACCGTTGGATGATGGGAGATAATTAGTTAATCCACCGTAATATTCTTGCATCGCTTGAGGCTAAATTATTGGTGTATCTATTATGCAATTGAATTTATGTATGACAATATATTTGAACATGTTATAGACTGGTTCATGCTATGTATGACATTATACACATGTAGACTGAATAAAATCTGGCACAAGAACAAAGGAACATGCATTTCCCCAGATATGTCTAGGTGGTATTCAATATCATCTAATTCATACTAATTGATATTCTACTTTGACAGGTTGAGACAGATCCCATCGAAGGCCTTGTATAGGTGAGCAATCATGCTGCCTGCAGTTGTCATATTTTAAAGAGATTTAAATATCTGGCTATAAACTTCCGTGGGAGCTATGAAATTATAAATTTAACAAAGAAAATAGAAAACTGTATAACAAGGGATAAAATGTGGGCTTAAAATTCAACAATAAAAATTTTCTTCCGAGTCATATGAAAATTGAATAGGCCGAATTTACCCTCAGGCCCCATGGTGGTCACTTAAAATTCCATGCCTTATTGGCAAACTTTGACTTTAACAGCTGAAGAATATCAGTTATGTCAACAAAGTTGGTTTTTTCGAGGGTCAAAACCCTTTAAAGAAAGTATTAAAAGCCATTTGAGGGTCTAAATGACCTTTGAAACAAATGCATTCGAAATAGAAATTACAATGGCCTATGTGACCCTCAAAACAAAAATTTCGACATCCTACATGACCTTTAAAACAAATGTTTTATCTTTACGGAAAATTGACGACCCTCAAAAAAATTCAAAAATAAATAAAAGTACAATAACTTTTTTTTTAGTCTCCCAACCCTTAAAATAAGGTTTTTCTCTTTTAAGAAAAATAAATAAATAAATAAATAAATTACTCACAATCGCACACATACACTTTAAAGAACCACATATTACAAAATCTATATTATACCAAAGCACAAATATCAGACAAAATTCAATTCGCATTCCAAATTACTAAATCCTTCATTCTTGAAGTTTATAGAGACACTTTTACATTAACCTAAAGCAACTTAATATTTTTAACTAGAGAATTTTGAAACCAATAAACTATTATACCCACCATCTTTAATAGCATGCTGAGAGTGTTGGCAAGAACGATTTCTCATGGCCCTTCCAAGAGACTAGAAGATGCTTCAATCAGAAGTTCCCATTAGTCTGATAAGTCCTTCGGTCCAATATTCCAACATTGTTGCCAATTACTTCTAAGGATGCACATGCTTTCATCTTGTCAGTAATCTGCAACCAAAGATATACCCCTACAACATGGAGAGTAATCATCCACTCGATACTATGTATAACACATAAATCATGTAGTTGGTTACACATGTAAGGAGGTAAAGCCCTTTAAAAATCTTACATTCATGAATGGGGACATTAGAGAAATAGAAGTGGGGCCTTGTGAATAATGAATAAAAAAAAGTTACTAGTGAACACATACAGCATCTGGGTTTCAATTAACTAACGTAGACAGTTTTCAAGATAATGTACATACCAGTTTTATTTGATTGAGTTAATTATAGTTCAATAATGTACACACCAATTTTAGCATTTAAACCGAGGCTGTACCTTATGTTCTTTTTGTGCATGTGCTACACTTTTTCGAGTACAAAATCTTACGATATGCACTAAAGTGTTCATGATTGGCTAGTAAACAGTGGTGAGATGGTTATTTATGCCTTTCTCAAAAATTTCAAGTCTAACAATCAAAGACATGTGACTTCAAGATCAAGATCATGTAATCAAAAACTATAAACATCTTCACACACAACATGCACTACAAAGCTCAAACTAGTAAAGGGCAATAAAATAAGCTCATCCAAGCTAAACAAAGTACGTAAACATGTTATGTAAAGATAAATTGGCAAACCTTGATTAAAAATCCATGATATGTAATACAAAACACAAAAATCTTTTTGGATAAAAAAAAATTTATGACCAAATACAAAAAGTACGCATTATGCTAAATGAACAATGCAAAGCTATGCATGATAGTGCTTAACTAAGCTATAGAGGGTACACAAACAAGAAATATTAATTTCTTAATTAATCTATGAGTATATGTATAAACTAGTACATACTCACACAAAATCAGAAATAGCGTAGCACTTATATAACACATACTATTCAAGTTTCTCTATAATGTCAAGCATGTTCTAAATCAAGAGAGAGATATCATAACTCATGTAATCCTCAAGAAAAATAAAACTAGATACAAAATAAAATATTTTTGTATTTTTGAAAATTTTCAATGTTTTTGGATTTTTTTTCTTTTTAAATAAAAAAAACAACCTAAAAAATAAAACAACCAAAAACATAAACAAAACATGTCCACAAAAAAAATGAAAGAATTAAATCAAGGACAAGTAAACAACACTCACCTTAGAGAATCTTTTCTCACCCATATAGCACGTGTCTTACGCTTTGTAGATGAAAACCATAAGAAGCAGAATGTATTTGAGGGATTACACTAATTTTCTGAGAAAGACTGAAATCTCACAAATTCCTTTCACAAGCTAACCAGCTTAAATTTTTTAAAAGAATATGAAACAATTTATATAGACTTATGGCAGGAGAAATATCATCACATATCTTAGATTGAAATACAGAATTTTTAAATTTCAATTTATGACAATTAGGATGGATGTGACCGGAGCCACCACAAAAGTGACAAACAGGAACAAATTTAGGAACATCAGTATTCCTAACAACAAATCTAGTCACAGATTTTGGTTTTTGCCTCAACAAAGAACAATTTAGTCTAACATGACCAATAACACCACAAAGGGGACAAGTAGGCACAAAAACAGATTTATTATGCTCTCTAACAGTATGTTTAGATATAGGTTTAGAAACTTTAGCGTCTACATCAAAATTTTTACCTTTGTCTAACCTAACAAAATAAGCATTCTCTTTATTATTCCTCTTGAAATGAGGGATATAAACTTTTTCAGTTTTAGGCTTAAGAGAGACAAAAATATTTTTGTTATCAATAGCAAGCATAGTACTAGTTAAATTTTCAATTTTAGCTTTAGATTCAACTAATTCTTGTTCCAAGCTTTTCATCTTCTCATTTTGAGAGGAAATTTGATTTCTCAAAAATTTATTCTTTTTATTAGATTCATCTAATCTAACAACTAATTCCTCTTTTACAAGATTAGCCAATTTTAACTCTTCCTTGAATTTTTTAGCAATTTTCATAGATTTCAATAATTCCTTACGAAGAGTTTTACAAGTATCAATAAGATCAACAAAAACAACAGTGTCCTTTTTATTCAAATCATCACAATCAAAAACAGTAAGACACTTAAAATTATCCATGATAACAGGGATCACGGATCAACTCTTAGATCAAAAGATTTAAAACAAAAGAGCTACCCCACTTTGATACCACTTGTACATTTTTAGACTCCTTAAACAAAAACAGATTAACCGAGTTATTTAACCAAGTGATTACTTAGTCAAATTATCAAATCTAGGTTAGCACAAATATATCATATCATTGTAAAGTGCGAAAAATAAATAACATAACGATATAATAATTCAGGAAAACCAAACTGGTAAAAAACCTGGGGAGGATTTAACCTAGCTATCCTCATGGTAAAACAGATCCACTATGAAAGAATTGAAGTTTACACAATTACAATTTAGACCACTAACATCCTATTGCTACATTGAGTAGGAAACTTACTACCACGATCACATGACAACTCCAAGTCCACTGACTACTTCTTTCTTAGATCCACATCAAGTACAAGCACTCCTGCTTGTGTATTTTTAAGCTCTTAACGCAGCAACTGAATAATCATCAAGCTCTTGACATAAATCTTGATTTTTGATAACCCTAAGTATATGTGAAGACAAACACCTCTAGATCTCACAAGAGATTCACATACACAGCATAAACAAAAACTGCAACCAAAACATGAAAATACGGCTAGGGTTTTCCCTTTTATACCTAGAGCAAAACATAAAACCCTACTCATCAAACGGGCTTGGGCTGAGTTGGAAAATTCTACAGAAAAACAATTTGCATGAGTTTCGATCGATTGAGTCTAATTTTCGATCGATCGAGCCAAGCAGATTTACACAGTAAATCCTGCAGTACACTCGATTCCAACTTTACACATAAACCTACTTTGAGCAAGTCTAAAACAAGACTAAATGTTTTGATCATGGTTTGCTAACATTACAAAATGAAGTTCTAATACATTTAAACCTAAAGTCTTAGAACCCAACAGTAAACTTGTGTAATGTATATTTGTGCTTGGTACGTAATGAGATACCAAATCAATCAAAGCATCCATCACGCCTCCAACAACAGCACCAACAATTATGCAGCAACTTAAGCAGCACCAGCATCAGTTATGCAGCAACTTAAGTTGAGCATTATTGCCACCAACCATGAGTATTGATCCAGCCAGCATAAATCCTAAAAATCAGCCACACATATAAACTAGTTGCTATCACTAGTGAAATTTGATAGAGTGAAAATAACTTGGGCATTATATAAAACAATAGATAGAAAATAGATCTTGTATTTTTTAAATTCCTAGTGAAATTTGAAACCTTAGTACCATAACACGTTACCAACAAAGCACTGAGCTATAGTTTTGCCGTTTCATCACTCAAGCCATCTAAAATTGATACCAACATAGGTCTTCACAAATCCGTGACACCAATTGAAAACAAAGCATGCCCAACAATAATATATTTCAAAATGAAATCCCAGCAATTCATGGTTTAGATCACACCCTTTCCAAAGTGGCGCACTTCTTTCCATGTAAATTTAACCATATTGAACTAACAAGGTCATCTATAACATTTGTATAACATTCCTATAGTTCTCTCTGTTCAAGAAATTGTGCAGTAAAGCAAACTCTAAAAACGGCCAAACCTTTAAGATAATTGAGCTTAACAGATTCTATTTATGTCCTCCCCACATTCTATGCCCCAAGTAAAAATTAATATAATTAATATATTTTTAATTGCCACCGTTGCCAAATGAAAACTATTTCATTCTCATTCAATTCCAGTGCATCAATTTTATTAAAAAAAATTCAAACTTACAATAAAAAAATAAAATAAAATAAAAGATTTTATATACAAAATTGAATCAGGCTAAAGCTTCAGATCAGACCTAAAAACACAAATAAACCAGGAAATGTAGAGAAAATTGTAGAAAATGAGAAACAACGAAATCCACACCTTCTGCTTTTTTAAGCCATGGATCTATTTTGAATCAAAGTCGGTTTGGCGTGATTCTAAATTTCCAATTCCAATATATCCAAACCCTAACCCCCAATTTATACTACTACTCTCTCTCCCTCTCTCTAAGCCCCTAAAACACCAAGACTAACCCAAAATCGAACGAATACTTTGTAGTTGAACGAAGAAGTGGAAGAGAGATTGGGACAACTTCAACTTTTTTTTTTTTCCCTCGGGAAACAAATAGTGAGTTAAATAGAGAGAGACCTATAATCAAACGAAGAAGTGGAGGAGATGATATTGCCAACCACCGTGCCCCTCAGCTCGTCATCAGGGATGATATCACCAACCACCGCACCTCAAATCGTCATTGGAGCTAAGTCATCAACCACCGCACCTTTTATTTTTCAAATTATAGGCTTTATTTTGTGGGTTGAAAATTTTCGAATAACTTTATTTTGAGGGTTACGTTAAAATGGTGCTGAAAAATGTAGGGGTGTTTGATTCATGTTTAAAAACTGAAAACAAGTGTTTGAAAATATGTGTGGGTAAAAAAAGTACGTGAAAATACGTATAATATTGTTTAAAAACTAAAAACATATGTTTCAGTGGGTGTAACAAACAGGGCAGTAATATTTGGAGCCCAAACTCTCTTGCGGGAATGCTACTAAAACAGTTCTGCCTTTTTTTAAAGAAATATGCTGTGTCTATAACAATTTTACAACAAATCACAGGTGGTTAGTTGTTATTGGTTCAAATTTGAAATTAAGACTAAGATTATTTTTTTGCCCCAACAATAACCACCAGTAACAACCTGCCACTTAGGATTTGTTGTAAAAATGTTGTAAATATATCATTTCTCTTTTCTAAACGGTTGTATTGGCTTATTTCAAGGGTTTTAATGTCTCTTGAAATAAAGCTGTCCCTACATATACACTCAGACCTATTTTCAGTGTTTGTTTGGACCCTCGAAATTAGTGGGTCGAAACAAGTGGAGTATTTTGTAGTCTATTTACTCATCTCATTCAATAGTTCGGTATTTGGGAAGTCGGGGTCCCACTTTGCTATAAAAGATCTCAAGTTCCGACAATATTTCCTTGGTTATTGATGAAACCTCTTAACTTGGTGACAACCTCCATCTCACACAAACTATGTATGCCACTAATTTTGCTAATGTATGCTTACATGCAAGGACTCTGCCAAACCATACTCTTCCCTATGGTCCTAATCCCATCTCCTACCATAGCATTTTGGTGCTTTCCAAACCTTACTCTCACCCATCTTGACCTTCAATTTGCCTTCAACTAGGTGTGCTAAACTGCCAATTCATGCATCAACCTAGGACATCTCATTAGTCTGCGTCTCAAAGGTACTCTAGTACCTCGATAACAGGCTTCTTTTTAATCCAAGTCCTCTTAGCCTTGAGGCCTATTTATCGCTGTTCCACTCGTGATTATTGCATTTATTTTGAGTTCTCATCTATCTTGTCGAGCGACAAGAGATAGGCCATCGTTTCTTGCTTTAGCACCAAAACGAACTACCGTTAATTGGCTCAAACTGCCACTGACCTCTCTTGGTTCTGTCAACTTTTCCGAAATCTCCATCTTTTTCCATCTCCATTAATATGGTGTGATAATATTATAGTTCCATTTTCCTCTGCTCCAAATCCTCCAATCCACTTTTTTTATGCTTGTATGAAACATCTCAAAGTTTATAATGTTATTATCACTATGTTCGTGAGAAGGTTGTGCATAACGAGCTTTGGGTGTTCTACATTCACACTGTGGATCAAATTGCTTATGTGTTCGGCAAGGACCTTACTAGTGCTCAATTCAGGCTGACAAGCTCATGATTTGTTCTTTATCGATCCAACAGCTTGCGAGGGTGTATTAGTGGAAATTAAGACAAGATACCGAATCAAGTCAATCCCAATATTACAATATCTAACTCTAGTCAACCATCTTTAACATTGGGTCATTCTAAGGAAGCAATCACACAATATCTTTCATGCATGCAACCACTCCCAATATACCAAATGTAGTCTTTGTCAACCATCATTACTATTGGAACCAATAAAAGGAACCAATCACTTGATCTCTTCGGATAATTATTCTTTTGTATAATTGATTTTATATTTTTATGATTTTTACCATCCGGAGACTTGAGACTTTATTATTGTAAAAGGAGATTATACATTGAAGGAGATATATAATCATTTTCTTTTATCATTTGTTTTCTTTCATTTTTCTTCTCTCATCTTAAGAAAATAAAATAATATTTTTAATTTTAATTTATCACAAAACAAAATATGAATCTCTTTGTTGTTTTCTTTTTTTGGGTAGAAAAGGGATATTCATTAAACTAAGTGATACCGGAAAAGTATGGAGGAACCCAAACTAATATGATGAATGATGGATCACAAATTATTTGGACAGATGGAATCAGTCAAAAACTCAATAATAAAATGAATAAATAGTCCACTACCAAAGCAAAAAGACCAATGAGATACATGCATTCCCAACCAACGGAATTCTGCTAAGGATACAGGATTGAAATGACTCACCACTCAATGAGATACAAATTATCATCACCCAAAGATATACAGAAACCAAACTTGCCACCCAAAAGGATAGGAAAATGAAAATAGTAATTAAAATATTACCTTTTCAAGACCATAGTCAAATAAGACTCATAGAAACTAGAAACAAATTAAAAGACTTGTCTGTCTAGGATTGCTAAACATAAAAGCTAAGGGTATGTTTGGTAACTGTTTTTTTTCCTTATTTTCTATTTCCAAAAATAATTTTCTATTTGTTAGAATAAAAAACTTGTTTGGCGACCCAAAATTGATAGAAACCAAAAAGTTGTTTTCAAAACTCAATTTAAAAAATGGACAGTAATGTACACAACACACCACACACAACACACACACAAACATATATCTCCTATTTGTCATATATATATATATATATATATTAAAATTGATAGTGAAATACATCTTTAGTAAGTACAAAAACAATAACTTTTAATTATCTATCTTTTTGCTGGTACATTAATTGTTACTATGGTCAACGACAAGTCTTCAATATTACTCTAAATTATGTATTAACATAATGTATTTGCATAATATATCATCATATATTAATATCCGCACAATTAATCTACCAACAAAATTCCCTACATAATATCCGCACGTGCAATGAGGC